>NC_056749.1:671160913-671213413 GCF_019279795.1 Protopterus annectens | reverse complement strand
TGTTGCAAGTGCCTGGTTACATACATGCCAAAGGGGAAATTGTATTCAACGATAGACCTGATAAGGGCCAAGTAGAGTGGTACTATACCTTTCTTGGACCTGGATGCTATACCCTTACCTATAAGCTGGGTGAGATAAAATAATTTTCTTACTATCTTACCTACATGATGGTCAAAAGCCAGACTGCTGTCTACATATGTTCCCAGAACCCTTACTACTGGGTTGACTCTTACATGTTTTATAGATGGAGTAATTAACTTGGCCAAAGGGCATTATAATGGATTTACTGGCACCAAGTTTTAAGCCATGGCTTTAGTATCGGTCATCTGTCTGTGTTAAACCCTCTTGCAAGATGTTGGTGTCTTGACGGACACTATAATAACTCCCAAATTACAGTAATCTGGATACCTGGTGAGCCAGAGGCCTTGAATGCTAGACTTGACTTCTGAGAAGTAGATGCCAAACAAAAGCAGGCCCAGTACAGAGTCCTTCAGTACTCCACTGGTGACCAGTCTCTTGGTGGAGGTGGTTTCACCGATCCTGACTTCTTGGACCTGTCTGTGAACCAAATGGCAATCCTGCGGGTTGAGTAGGGATGTATGTCTAGCTCAGAGAGCCTGACAACAATGCCTGAGTGGGGTATTGTATTGAATGCCTTGGTGAGGTCAAGGTATGCATTCTGTACTGGTTTACCCTCATCCATTGCCTTGGTGACCCTCTAAGAAGTCTACCAGGTTAGGAAGGCATGACCTTCCTTTAACAAAACTAAATTACAATAGGTCCATTGTCTTTAGATTGCCAATGTGCTTGTTTATCATTTCCATGAGTATATTAGGCTTGTCAGACAGATGAGTCTGTATTTCACCGGCTCAGTTGATGGTCTGCCCTTCTGGAGGGGAGTGATTGTTTTAGTCACGTGTGTGTGTTTGTGTGCAAGCATATCTAGAAGTGCAAGACATGTAACTACAAGTCCATGCACCTGAAAAAAGCAAACTGTGACTGTCAAAGAATGGCACTGCGACCAGGAAAGATAGCAGTAAATTACATATGCTTGTTTTCCCATCCTAGATAAGGAACAGCAGTGGAGATTACTGAAACACTAACAGCCCCTGTGGAAGCTGGGTGTGACAGCATGGAAGTACACAAGCAACAAGGATGTGCACCCACCAAATAAGCTACAGCTGAGAGCTGCATACATGTACAGGAGTATACACAGTCAGGGTCCATACACCTAAGAACCCTGTGAGGGGTAACGGGGGATCAGAAAACTCAGGGTCTGCCTACATGGAGATCAAAAAAACAGAAAATAAGAAGTTATGTCTTACCATAACGATCCATGTGAATTGTTCATCTCGCCTTTGTTCTTACACACGGGTTCGGAGCCGATCCTCGGCTCCGAGTCGGCCAGCTAGAGCATCTTCGAGAAAGCTCGAGGCACAGTAATATTCTATGATCCTCAGGTGCTAACCCTCAGATCTAGTTTGCTATACCAGAAGAATCCCCTTTAGAACTGTGTCTAGAACACTTATAAACAGATACTACACAGTGTCTGGAACCCTACTGTCAAGTAGAGGAGAAAAGATGCCATTACTAATGCACAATAACATGCCAACCATATCTACAAAAGGCTGAAAAGGAATTTAGTTGAAAACCGTTCTCCCAGACCGCAGGACGGGGGATGGAGGGGGGGAATGTAAGGACAAAGGCAAGATGAACAATTCACATGGATCGTTATGGTAAGACATAATTTCTTAATGTGAAATTGTTCAATCTCGCCGTTTGTTCTTACACACGGGTAGCGTCCCTAGCTCCTTTTTCCCGGGTGGCTCAAGGGAGAACATTCCTGAGTACAGTGGAACCAAACGTGGCCCTGTCCCTGGAGCTTTTGTCTAGCTTATAGTGGGCGATAAAAGTATGTGGTTTTGCCCAAGTTGCCACTGCACAAATGGTATCTAAAGGCAAACGAGCAGTATGGGCTGAAGAGGTAGCAATCGCCCTTGTAGAATGAGCTCTGGGTTTGAAAGGGAGTTGCTGTTTCGATTCAGCATATACCAAATTTATGCAATCTGAGAGCCATTTGGATAAGGTAACCTTCGTTACTGCCAGTCATTTTCTTTGGTCAGCATATGAGACAAACAGTTGATCTGACTTTCTGTACTCTTTTGTCCTATGTAAGTAAAATCTTAGTTGTCTGTGAACGTCCAACTTGTGCAATGTGTATTCTAGCTTATTGGAATGATTTTTAAAGAAGGTAGGTAGTTCGATAGATTGATTGATGTTCTGAATCGAACAAACCTTCAGAAGGAAGGACGGATTGGTGCGCAAGGTTACTCTATCTGGATGAAAAATCATGTACGGGGGTCGGATAGATACAGCCTGTAACTCTGAAACTCTCCTGGCGGAAGTGATGGCAACCAGAAAAAGTGTTTTCCACGAAAGAAATTTTAACGGTGTTGTGGCTGCTAGTTCAAATGGGGGCAACATGAGTTGTGACAGCATGAGATTAAGATCCCAAGGGGCTATTGGACTACGAAAGGGGGACGAAGGTGAAAGATACCTTTCATGAAGGCTTTGCAAAGCCTGTGGGACATAAGAGAACCATCTTCACGGCCAATATGAAAATTGGATATAGCAGCCAGTTGAACTCTTATAGTGGATGTTGATGCTCCTTCTTGAAAAAGTGTAGTAAGGAAATCTAGTATCTTGTGTACTGGAGCCCCGAATGGATCTATACCTTGTTTGGAGGCCCAGTGCACAAAACGGTTCCATTTGCTGTTGTACAATTTCCTTGTAGATGGTTTGTGAGAAGATACAATAATTTGTTGTACTGCAGGGGATAGTAACTCCGACCTGGCTAAGATGGGAAGCGGAGCAGCCAAGCTGTCAGTTTGAGGGACTTAATAGCGTAAAGACAAATACCCAAAACTGTGGCGTTAAACAAATACGCTAAAACGCCTTGCTCCGGAATCACTGGTACAGCAACACTAAAACAGTCTCTGCTCGCAGAATAATGATAATCCAATAGTAAAAAATGAAAAACAGAATTTATTTTGTACAAGGTTTAGCGCTTTCACCTACACAACGTAGGCTTCATCAGAACAAATATATTATCACCACTAAGCATTTAAATACTTGATTTTGGCGCCAAAATTTAAAACCATTTAAAGAAATATTCACATTAATATGATGAATTTTAACCATATAAATACATTCGCCTGTAAAAAACTGCATGTATACATACTCCTATACTTTCACTTAAATACATATATACACAGCTTAAATATGTAACCTCCAAATTGTCATCTTATAAAAATTCATAACTATTCATACAAAAAATTATTCAAACAAAAAATTAATATACAACGGACAAATGTCCAATTGTACCTAGTATAAAATTAAATATATTCTAAAATAGTTTTGGTAGAAATGAAG
This sequence comes from Protopterus annectens, assembly GCF_019279795.1. NCBI lineage: Eukaryota > Metazoa > Chordata > Ceratodontiformes > Protopteridae > Protopterus > Protopterus annectens. Next base: position 671,209,981 of record NC_056749.1, on the reverse strand, counting down.
TCATTAAGGCCAGGAGGGGTAGTAGCATCTGTAAATATTTGCCAATAACTTTCTTTAAATGCTAATCTACTTTTCATATTCCCTCCCCTAGGGTTACTCTTAATAACTTCTAAAATACCAAATTTGAACTGGTGTTCATTGCCCTTATTGATAATGTGTCTTGCCAAGGCATTTTTTTCATCCTTCTTCTTCATACAATATGTGTGAGCATATATTCTCTTTTTAAAATTCTGTTCCGTCTTACCTATATAGTAAGCGGAACATATAATACACTTGGCAATATACACTAAAAATTTAGTATTGCAATTTCCCTTTTTAAAAAATAAGGTGGTTTTGTTGTAATTATCCAACCTTATTTTATTGGCTTCAATAATAAAATTGCACTGATTACAATGCCCACATCTACTAGTATGTGTCTTGGGTTCCCTATCTGTCCATCTGCTACCCCTTTCCAATATGCTTTTTAAATTCTGCCCCATTTTATATACCACAATGGGTTTAGGTCCTATAATTCCTGGTAAGTCTTCCCTAGACATTAATGTATACCAATATTTATTTAATATATGTTTTACTTTATTGCTATGTGGTCCATACTCAACTATACACGCCCTTTCATATGACCTAATGCAAGTCTTGTTTGACTCAACTACTGAAGTCTGTTGAATTTCTCTGTATTTATTACCTAAGAGAGGAATGATGTCCCTTCCCCATCTGTTGAATAACTCATTACTAATTTCATTCATCATTTCCATGTCGTAACCTCTCTCTGTAAACAAGGATATAATGAAACTAACTTCTTTTATTAATTCATCCTTACTGGATGTCATTCTTAAGGCCCGAATACATTGGCCTTTAAAAATATTTCTTTTTGTCTTGCTAGGATGACAACTGGTATATTCTACATAAGAATTAGTAAATGTTTCCTTCCGATGTATTTTGGACTGAAACCCTAAATCTGTTCTAACTACCAGAGTATCTAAATACGGTACACCTTTAGTACTACTGTGTGATGTAAATTTCAAATAATTACTGCTCCCATTTAAATATTCTAGGAACTTTAAGTTGTTTTCCCTTTTTTTCCCAATGGGTATAGTTCCCCATACTAAAGGGGTGGCGTAAGCCACAAAACAATGGGCTAGGCTTATAAATGCCCTCGGGCAGATAGCCTAGTATGAACCTATGAACCTATGAACCTATATGTATATATATATATATATATATGTATATATATATATATATATATATATAAATATATGTATATATATATATATATATATATATATATATATACACACACACACACACACACACACACACACATATATATATATATATATATATATATATATATATATATGTACAGTTAGCATATATGTTTGCTTCTCATTCACTCCCACTCTTATCAAACTGGCTGCTCATCAAAGGAGTAAAGGACTGTGGAATGCAGTTGAGTGTTCTGTTCATCAAAATTTTTAAATGGATGAATAGAAGAGTGAATGTATGCAGAGTGTCTGTAGAAGAATACAGGTTCATAAGTAACACCCACTAGGGCCCTTACAAATTTAGCCACACACCCTAAACCATTTGGGTCCTGAGGATCATGGGGCATCTAAGGGAGGGGGCATATCAGTAGGGAGGTAACTAAGGATTTGTAGGGGGTTGTAGGTTATGGTAATACTTTTCTTATTGACAGCCTCTGTCCATAAGGGACATGGGAGTCTGACTGGGGGTAAATTTAAGATTTCCCATCCCACTGTCAACATTTCATTTGAATAAGATCAGGGATAAACTCTGAATCTATTCAATAGTAAGGGAATCCTTTTGGACACATATCCGTCTCTCCAGCATGTTCTGTTTGTCAGAAGTGCAGTTCACATCCCTGGATGTAGTGTTTCTGGCGCTGTTTGTTTAGCACACGTGCAACAGATCCATCAGGGCTGGATCTGAGGAAGTCATGTAAACTAGGCAAAGATACCCTTTCAGCAGTCCGTAGGAGACTGAATACAGAGACTCAGCCTTCAGGCAATCAGTGTAGGACAGGGTATTCATGCCCTGAATTCTTCTTTTGAAAAACCTTTGTAGGTGTTCCATCTGTTGCAAGTGCCTGGTTACATACATGCCAAAGGGGAAATTGTATTCAACGATAGACCTGATAAGGGCCAAGTAGAGTGGTACTATACCTTTCTTGGACCTGGATGCTATACCCTTACCTATAAGTTGGGTGAGATAAAATAATTTTCTTACTATCTTAGCTACATGATGGTCAAACGCCAGACTGCTGTCTACATATGTTCCCAAAACCCTTACTACTGGGTTGACTCTTACATGTTTTATAGATGGAGTAATTAACTTGGGTTGACAATTTCCCAAAGGGCATTATAATGGATTTACTGGCACCAAGTTTTAAGCCATGGCTTTAGTATCGGTCATCTGTCTGTGTTAAACCCTCTTGCAAGATGTTGGTGTCTTGACGGACACTATAATAACTCCCAAATTACAGTAATCTGGATACCTGGTGAGCCAGAGGCCTTGAATGCTAGACTTGACTTCTGAGAAGTAGATGCCAAACAAAAGCAGGCCCAGTACAGAGTCCTTCAGTACTCCACTGGTGACCAGTCTCTTGGTGGAGGTGGTTTCACCGATTCTGACTTCTTGGACCTGTCTGTGAACCAAATGGCAATCCTGCGGGTTGAGTAGGGATGTATGTCTAGCTCAGAGAGCCTGACAACAATGCCTGAGTGGGGTATTGTATTGAATGCCTTGGTGAGGTCAAGGTATGCATTCTGTACTGGTTTACCCTCGTCCATTGCCTTGGTGACCCTCTCTAAGAAGTCTACCAGGTTAGGAAGGCATGACCTTCCTTTAACAAAACTAAATTACAATAGGTCCATTGTCTTTAGATTGCCAATGTGCTTGTCTATCATTTCCATGAGTATATTAGGCTTGTCAGACAGATGAGTCTGTATTTCACCGGCTCAGTTGATGGTCTGCCCTTCTGGAGGGGAGTGATTGTTTTAGTCACGTGTGTGTGTTTGTGTGCAAGCATATCTAGAAGTGCAAGACATGTAACTACAAGTCCATGCACCTGAAAAAAGCAAACTGTGACTGTCAAAGAATGGCACTGCGACCAGGAAAGATAGCAGTAAATTACATATGCTTGTTTTCCCATCCTAGATAAGGAACAGCAGTGGAGATTACTGAAACACTAACAGCCCCTGTGGAAGCTGGGTGTGACAGCATGGAAGTACACAAGCAACAAGGATGTGCACCCACCAAATAAGCTACAGCTGAGAGCTGCATACATGTACAGGAGTATACACAGTCAGGGTCCATACACGTAAGAACCCTGTGAGGGGTAACGGGGGATCAGAAAACTCAGGGTCTGCCTACATGAAGATCAAAAAAACAGAAAATAAGAAGTTATGTCTTACCATAACGATCCATGTGAATTGTTCATCTCGCCTTTGTTCTTACACACGGGTTCGGAGCCGATCCTCGGCTCCGAGTCGGCCAGCTAGAGCATCTTCGAGAAAGCTCGAGGCACAGTAATATTCTATGATCCTCAGGTGCTAACCCTCAGATCTAGTTTGCTATACCAGAAGAATCCCCTTTAGAACTGTGTCTAGAACACTTATAAACAGATACTACACAGTGTCTGGAACCCTACTGTCAAGTAGAGGAGAAAAGATGCCATTACTAATGCACAATAACATGCCAACCATATCTAGAAAAGGCTGAAAAGGAATTTAGTTGAAAACCGTTCTCCCAGACCGCAGGACGGGGGATGGAGGGGGGGAATGTAAGGACAAAGGCGAGATGAACAATTCACATGGATCGTTATGGTAAGACATAATTTCTTAATGTGAAATTGTTCAATCTCGCCATTTGTTCTTACACACGGGTAGCGTCCCTAGCTCCTTTTTCCCGGGTGGCTCAAGGGAGAACATTCCTGAGTACAGTGGAACCAAACGTGGCCCTGTCCCTGGAGCTTTTGTCTAGCTTATAGTGGGCGATAAAAGTATGTACTTTTGCCCAAGTTGCCACTGCACAAATGGTATCTAAAGGCAAAGGAGCAGTATGGGCTGAAGAGGTAGCAATCGCCCTTGTAGAATGAGTACTGGGTTTGAAAGGGAGTTGCTGTTTCGATTCAGCATATACCAAATTTATGCAATCTGAGAGCCATTTGGATAAGGTAACCTTCGTTACTGCCTGTCATTTTCTTTGGTCAGCATATGAGACAAACAGTTGATCTGACTTTCTGTACTCTTTTGTCCTATGTAAGTAAAATCTTAGTTGTCTGTGAACGTCCAACTTGTGCAACGTGTATTCTAGCTTATTGGAATGATTTTTAAAGAAGGTAGGTAGTTCGATAGATTGATTGATGTTCTGAATCGAACAAACCTTCAGAAGGAAGGACGGATTGGTGCGCAAGGTTACTCTATCTGGATGAAAAATCATGTACGGGGGTCGGATAGATACAGCCTGTAACTCTGAAACTCTCCTGGCGGAAGTGATGACAACCAGAAAAAGTGTTTTCCACGAAAGAAATTTTAACGGTGTTGTGGCTGCTAGTTCAAATGGGGGCAACATGAGTTGTGACAGCATGAGATTAAGATCCCAAGGGGCTATTGGATTACGAAAGGGGGGATGAAGGTGAAAGGTACCTTTCATGAAGGCTTTGCAAAGCCTGTGGGACATAAGAGAACCATCTTCACGGCCAATATGAAAATTGGATATAGCAGCCAGTTGAACTCTTATAGTTGATGTTGATGCTCCTTCTTGAAAAAGTGTGGTAAGGAAATCTAGTATCTTGTGTACTGGAGCCCCGAATGGATCTATACCTTGTTTGGAGGCCCAGTCAAAAGCGGTTCCATTTGCTGTTGTACAATTTCCTTGTAGATGGTTTGTGAGAAGATACAATAATTTGTTGTACTGCAGGGGATAGTAACTCCGACCTGGCTAAGATGGGAAGCGGAGCAGCCAAGCTGTCAGTTTGAGGGACTTGAGGAAGGTGTGAGGAACTCCCGACGAATGTGTCAACAGGTCTGGCTCCGGGTCCAGTATCCATGGTTCCTCCACTTGATGAGATTGAAGGAAGGGAAACCAGATTTGTCGAGGCCAGAATGGGGCTATCAGTATTATGGTCCTGTCCAAACGTTTGGCTTTCTGCAAAAACCTGGGAATTAGTGGAACAGGAGGAAAAGCGTAAAGGAGACCCGAGGGCCAATCATATACCAGTGCGTCCCTGGGGACATCCCCTGGAGGGGGTAACAGGGCAAAGTAGCTTCTGCATTTGGCATTCAATGGGGATGCAAACAGGTCGCAGCAAGGCTGGCCCCATCTGCGGAAGATCTCTTCCGTCACTTGAGGTTTGAGGGACCACTCGTGAGGGAACAGGATGGCTCTGCTCAACCTGTCCGCGATTACGTTGGAAGTCCCTGGGATGTGCGTTGCTATCAGAAATCGTCCAGTGGACTTTGCCCATTGCCAAATTCTGAGGGCCTCTCTGCATAACGGGTAAGATCTGGTTCCCCCTTGCTTGTTTATGTACCAGACCACTGACATGTTGTCTGTCTGAACTGTCACTGTTCCCCGAGGTAAGGACTTGTGAAAGTGTTGCAACGCTAGAAACACTGCCCTCAGCTCTAGAACATTGATGTGCAGATTGTACTCCAAGTTGGACCATTGACCTTGGACTGTTTGTCCCTGAAAGAATTCCCCCCCACCCTATCAGGGAAGCGTCCGTGGTTAGAGTTGCTACCGGACTGGGTAAGACAAACGGTCGTCCTAGTGTTAGCTCTTGACTGTGTATCCACCACAAGAGATCCTTCTTGCAAGAATTCGTGATCAAGATTTCGTGAGACAGTGGAAGTTGTAGATACGACCACTGGGCGAATAGCATCCATTGAAGAATCCTCATGTGCATCCTGCCTAAAGGAACTACAAGAAGGAGGCTGCCATCAAGCCAAGCACTCTTAATATTTGTCATGCAGGGACTCTCTTGTTGTGAAGAAGGAGCGAAATTTGATGCCTGAGGTCTGATACTCTTGATGGGGGGAAGAGTACCAGGGAAGTGTCTAGCTGTGCTCCTATAAATAAGATACGCTGTGACGGCGATAAGACAGATTTTCCAAAATTCACCGTTATGCCTAGTGAAGAGCAAAGACTGATGGTGTAGTCCCTGGCTTGTAGAAGACGGTATTCGGTGGTGTCGGATAGGAGCCAGTCGTCTAGATAAGGAAACACCAGGAATCTGTTTCGTCTCAAGTGAGACGCTACTACTACCATGCATTTGGTGAACACCCTGGGGGCTGAGGTGAGACCAAAGTGCAGAGCGCGAAACTGGAAATGACTGGCTCCCAGCCGGAAGCGCAAGTGATCTCTGGACGCCCTGGCCAACTTGATATGGTAGTATGCGTCTTTGAGATCTATACAGCACATCCAGTCGCCCTTCTGCAGAAAAGGGAGGATTGACTGAAGCGTGACCATCCGGAACTTTTCCTTTTTCACAAAGGTATTTAACTTGCTGAGGTCTAAAATTGGCCTCCAGTCCCCTGTTTTCTTTGGAACTAAAAAGAACCTTGAGTAAGTTCCGGATCCTATTTGGTCCGCTGGGACTGGTTGGATGACTCTGTTTTCGAGCAACCTTCCTATCTCTATGGTTGCTTGGTCTCGCAGACTGGGTGGAACGTCTGGGAGTTTTTTTGGAGTTGGGTGGCATTTTTATGAAGGGGATGTTGTAGCCTCTGGTAACTATGCTTTTTACCCAGTAATCTGATGTAAGATTTAGCCAGAACTCTGGGTATAAAGCCAAGCGACCCCCGACTGCCTCCAGAGTAGGACAGCCGGGCCTGCACTCAGGAGTGCTGGAAGGGCTTTCCAGAGAAGGTTTCTCTGTCTCCCTGATTTTGCGGACCCCCTCTGCCGGCTGGGCGGCGTCTTCCGTTTCTTCCCCCTCCTCTGCCTCTGGAGGCACCATCGAAGGGGGCGTTGGCAAAGGAAGACTTAAAGGCTTCCGCAAAGGAGCATAAACGCAACCAGGATTGTCTTCTCAAGGCGATCGCTGAAGCTGCCGCTCTACTCGACCCTTCGGCTGCGTATGAAATCAGCCTCATGGATGAGTTGACTGTGGAATTTAGGGTGTTAAGTTGCGCTGTCACTTTCTCGGCGACAGCAGCATCTGTGTGTCCCTGGAGAGTATCTCCCAGTTCCTTAATGAGATCTCTCTGTAAACACGTGAAATGTGTAAGGTAGTTGAGCGATCGGATGGAAAAAGTCGCCGAACTAAATATGCGCTTCCCATATCTGTCCATTGTCCTAGAATCCTTATTAGGAGGATGGACAGAGGAAGATGATTCAGACATCTCTTTCTTAGTGGCCGCCACCACCATAGTATCTACGGGAACTCCTTTTGTAAGATAGGATTTATCTTGGGGAGCCGTCATGTATTTGTTTGGTTTACGAGGGACTGGTTCCACTGTATCAGGTGTTTCCCAAGCCCTCCGAGCTATTAGATCCATGAGATCGTCAAAGGGTGGAGTCACCCAGGAGGTAGAAGGTTGAGTCCCAAATGCCTTCAGTAAGACCGATTCATCCACAGAAGGGGTAAGGGTTTGCCAGTCCCCTCTTTGCTTCAGGATTTCCAAAATGTCTGCAAACGAGACATCCTCAGAGGTGGACCGTGGGGACCCTTCTGTTTCATCTAAATCGGTATCAGATGTGAGAGATTCCTGAGGGGAATCTATGTGCCTCCTCTTGCACAGTCGTTTCCTCGGAACATCCTCAGCGGGAGCTTCTGGGGATGCATCTGAGGAACCAGAGTCGCCCTGTGGGGACTTCTGAGGCATTGGGTCTCGACGCTTGGTAGGTACCGAAGGCACAGAAGCAGAATGCGGACATTTTGGGGAAGGAGATGAAGATACCGATGAAGTATGTGTCTGATCAGACAAGACCTTCCTCATGATGTCAAAGGCACTGGTGCCCCGACCCGAAGATCCGACCCGATCCGATGAAGGAGGTCGTTTCTCTGGAATCAGAACCACGGGCTCCGACACCGAGGACGGATCCGAACTGATCTGAGCCGAGGCACCGAGGGGAAGAGTCGGAACCGATATCTCGGTTCGACTATCCCCCCCGGAACCCAGGAAAGATCTTCGGCTCCGAGACTCTCCGGCTGGTTCCGAAGGAGTCGAGGTCAACGGAGCCGATAGCACTACTGGAGGCTTTGGCACTGAGGGCTCTACAATCATCGGTTCTTCGACTCCTAACACCGATGACTCGATGGGTCTCGGAGGAGGAAGTGTTGAGGGAACTGGAATAGCTTCGAGTTTCAAAACCAGCTGGGACGAAACCTCGATTAATTTGGACAAAGCCAAGTTCTCCATAAGCTTCTGTACCACTTGGTCCACATCGGAGTCGGAAAGTGGCCTCGAAGAACAGGTCGAAGGGATCGAAGCCGTCACCGAGCGAAGGATAGCAGATGGTGGTACCTCTGATACCGGCTCCAAGACCTGAGCCTCGTGCAGAGATAAAGTCTTGACACGCGGCACCGAAGTCATAGGAGCCGGTGTCCGAATCTCAAAAGAGGTGCTCGGAGCCGATGACTTGGGCTCCGACACTCTTGAAGACTTCGACCCCTTCGAAGACTTTGAAACCTGTTCAGCCTTGTCCAGGGCCTCCTGAAACTCGGGTTTAAGCAACCCTCTGTCAACCAACTTCCTGCTTCTTTCCAGCATGACCCTCCCACTAAAGGAATGACAGATGGAACAGTCTTCCTGCAAGTGGAGAGGGCCAAGACTGTAGACGCAGGATGAGTGGTTGTCAGTAATGGACATCTTCTGTCCGCACCGACACCTTTTAAAACCACTTTTGGTCTTTTCTGACATTTTTAATATAAAGGGAAAAATCCAAGAAAAAACACAGCACTCTTAAGAAAAAATCCCTATAATACAATTTAAATGTAATATATATATCTAAACTGTAAAACACACACACAGCACACTATGCCATATATATATATATATATATATATATATATATATATATATATATATATATAAAATATATATATATATATATATATATGAAAAATAGAAAAAGTTAAAGGCAAAAATCTATTATCTTTTTTTTTTTTTTTTTTTTTAAGTACTCTAAATTCTTACAGAAAAAAATGGCCTAAGGCCTTTACTAGGAATTTTAAAGTAACAAACTAACTAAACTATTCTTGAACAACAACTATATAATAAACTTATTAAACACTATAAAGAAAGAGTATAAAATGTAAAATTAGAAGTATATAACAAGAAATATATAGTAAAATTTCTACTGGCCCGAGCCTCTCGATGTGATCTGCTGCTAGCGGCAAACTAGATCTGAGGGTTAGCACCTGAGGATCATGGGATATTACTGTGCCTCGAGCTTTCTCGAAGATGCGGAGCTGGTGATGCAGCCGACTCGGAGCCGAGGATCAGCTCCGAACCCGTGTGTAAGAACAAACGTCGAGACTGAACAATTTCACATCTGATGGTTAGCAGGCAAAAGGTAGAAGAAGACCTACAATTTGGAGACTTGCCTTCCTAAAGAAGCCATTTAATCAAAAAATGTACATGACAGACAGAAAAGAAGGAAAGAACAATAACCTGAGTTGGGGGGAGGGGACAGTTGTTTATAAAGAACTGCAACTGACCCATTATGTAGGGTAACAGTAAGACCAGGTGGAATAATCGGTTTTCTAGCAAATAATTTAATATTTTTCTGCTTCATATATGATTTAGTGGCTCCAAACGGGTTAATTCTCTGTGACAGATCCTTGTTGTTTTTACACAGTAACATAAAGGTTGAAATATTACAAACAACAGTGTACAAAGCATACCTCAACTAATACACACAGGTACTCTTGTTGAAATTACATGGCACAAGCCCATCACATCTCAGCCAGGAAGGCTTACCTCTCCTCAATGACTCCACACATCCGGTTCCTCTCCGTGCCGCTCCACTCGTGTACACCACTGTACAGTGATGCAGCCGTGATCATGACAGGACAACCAAAGCAGTGGTCTTCCCTCTTTTTCCTGTACCACCCGCTCAAATGCTGCGCCCTCAGCTCAACTCACATCTAGAGAGAGAAGAGTAGAAATACTTCAGAACAGTGTGTGCTGTCAAATAACAGACAAATGTAAACAGAACATTCTAGAACTGAACAAAAGATGTGACCTTCTAGCCCAGGTCATCTGCCTATTTATACCTATTTAATTACAAAAGTAAAATGGACCAGTACTGAGTATATACCACTGAATAATTCAGAATCATAGGTACAGCCTACAGTCTAGTGTAAATGAAATCATCTACACAGATACACATACATTATGGTGACAGTACAGCAAAAAGAAAATTATGAGACAAATTACACTTTAAATCCATTACATCTAGTTTTAAACAACCTTCATTTTCATCACATTCAGTTCAAAGGCAGTCACTTAGCCTCTCTGGTGCTACTGGACTGTCCTTAATACCTGACTAGCGGCCCATGTTCAATTACTAATTTAAGAAGCAAACCAAAGCAAAATTATGCCAGTACAGTCAGAACTGATTCCTGCAGCATGTCTGATTTTTTTGCCACACTGCTTAACAAGAGGACTGATAGGCAGTAGGAACATTCATCCTCAAAGGAGAGGCATTTTTCAAAGAGCCTTTTGAATACCACTGCAGATGCATACAGAATATATTCTTTTTAGCATCACTCCCCTTTTTTAAGTCCCTCTAATCATACTTGGATGCGCATTTTATCCTATTTGCAGAGACACCTTTCTCCCAGTCACTGCACAGGGATCTGCAGTCATTCTCCAGCAACGTAGGAAGTTGCTACCACTGCTTATTCAATACTTGGATGTAAGCATGATTCTGTATGGACAGCTGCTTCTTCTTGCTGGCACTGGTTGACGCCAGCCAGTTCCCATGAAAGGTATAGTGAGATAAACCAGCAGCCTTAGTGCACATGGTGCAGCAGTCCACTGGTAGTCCTCATAGCCAGTATACAGCTCCTTTCATAGACCTGGCCAAGGCATTTGACACAACACCCCACTCAGACATTGTCAACAAATGTAAGAGGTTAGGTACAAACTCGTATGTCACCCAGTAGATAGCCAGCTGGCTCACAGACAGGATCCAGGAAATTAGAATTGGGGAGTCCACCTCTACAAAGAGGCCAGCCACAAACTGAGTCCTTCTGGGATCGGTCCTGGGACCACTCCTTTTTGGCATTTACTTCCTGAAGTCAAGGCCAATGTCAATGGGCCTCTGGCTGACTAAATCTGCTGATGATTCAAATTAGGAGCTGTCACTGAATCACTCACAGACACAAATGTTCTCCAGGAAGGGCTGACAAAGACAAACAACTGGTGTCAGAGCCATGGACTAAAACTAAATGCCACAAAATGCATACTAGTATCCTTCGGGAAGTCATCAATGCCTAGTAACTATCATATTGGCAACATACCCCTAAGACCTGACCCAGTAGTCAGAGACTTGGGGACACATATAGACAGTAATCTCGCCTTTGACCATCATGTTCCTATAGTAGTGAAAAAATCATTCTATGTTGTACACCTTATAAACAAAGGTATGGCAACTAGGTCCAAGGAAGCTATTGTTCCCCTGAATTCGGCATTCATCAGACCTATCATTGAGTACAATGCCCCCTTTGGTATGTACCTAATAAGGCATACCCAACAACTGGAACATATACAGAAGTTCTTCACTGAAAGAATACAGGGTATAAGTAACATGCCCTATGCAGACTGCCTCAAGGCCCTATCCCTGTATTCTGTCTCCTACAGACTGTTGAGAGGTGATCTATGCCTGGCATACAAGGCATTGTTACACCCCACTCCGATGGACCTCCTGCATATCCACAAAACAAACAGAACCAGAACTGCCCATTCTAAAGACTTAAACCCTGCCTGTGATATAAACAGGACATGCTGGAGAGACAGGTATGTATCCCAGGGACTGCACATTTCTGGAAAAGGTTCCCCATCCATGTAAAGCAGAGTTCCTCCCTAACCCAATTCAACTGTAATTTGGACAGCTGGATGGGGGATAGGAAATTCATCCCTGATTTGGCATCTGTATCCCTAATGGACACAAGCAGCCTGTAAATGTTTCATCTCCCAGGACCTAGCTTGTAAATGTTTCACCTCCCAAGCCTCTGCTTACACTTATCAAGGGTACCAGAACAGTCTGAAATATGTGATGCATGACTAGGCTTAAAAAGGTCCTTGTAGTCATTAGCCTAGTAAACACCTATGGATCTATGCAGCTGGTTTACACTCTCCTGCTAAATATAAAAAGCTCTGCTTTGCTATCAGCACTTGGACAATTTTACAGACCAGTTTGAAGAATGTGTGGCTTATATACACCATCAGATAGAGATACCCTAATGCACAGCATTCCACACATTAAATTCATAAAGGTAATATGTGACAAATTATAGCTACAACAAGCAATAAAATAAATGTCACAGCCATGCTAAATGCTAAGTATTGCACAACCTAAAAAGCTATGCACAGAATAAATGTATTATCATCCTGCATCTTAAAACAGTGAAATAACTGCAAACACAACAGGTCCCACACGAACACATGATGAATATGCTAACCATCTCAATGAAAGGTAACATGTTCTTAAACATCATAAATATTAAACCATTACATACAAGATAAGTAATTTGTAAATTGTCAGATTTTTTTTTAAAGATTCCGGACTCCTTATAAGTTGGCACCTGGAGTAGTTGCCCCATTCTTCCCACCCTTTCTACAGCACTGATTAAGGATAGATTTCTGGTGTATAACCAAAAGTAATGCATTTACTGTAGCATAGCAGCCAGATATGTTGCCCAATATTTTGTTTCCAATTCTTCAATGAAATAATGAGGTCATGACCAAGGTGGCAGACGAGTTGAAAAGCATTTGTAACCATGGTGTCTATGATAATGTTCCCTGCCTCTACTAAGTAGTTTTTTTTAAATACCTTTACTGAATTATCACTTGTGACACACGCAAATTTAATTTATGTAAACATAATCAAACTGTATTAAGTTCACATTTACAAACATTATACTTCACATATATTACTATATATCATATAATCTTAGCAACATTGCATAAATGATTCAATTTCTACCTTTTTTTTAAACAAGAAACATCGGTACTTACGTATTATTGCAACCACATTTCGAACAGGAGAAACGGCTCTTTTCCAAGCCATACAGCTGTTTCTCCTGTCCGAAATCTGATTGCAAGAATGCATACTATTCTAAAATCCTACGTTTTGCAAGGAAACCACAAAATTTATGAGAACAGACCAAAAAAGATATGAGGCAAAAACCTGGACATTCTACGAAAAGCTGGAGAGTTGAGAAGTATGCTGCCCATGTGTGTCATAACGTGGTAGTACTTAGTGCTCTTTAAACAAACTGTGTACCAGCACTGATTTTGAAATAGTTTTTAGGCTTTGAATAATTCTAGACATTTCAGTACACGTGGGACCACTTGTCTACATTAAAAGCAATGTTTGTATTTTTCTGCTGAGCAGAAGCTCAAAGAAAGACTTCTGTAATGTAAAGGTACAAGAGTATGACAGTTGCTGTAATCATACACCATCCACGAATACAAAATGTGACCGTTACTCCTCTTCCTGCCTCATACACAATATGACAGACTAATGATTAGCAGTTTCAGACACCCCTTTTAAGATTAACAGAAATATTTTTGGCAAAACATAAGGAATTACCGCAGGTTGGAAATGTGGTTGCGATAATACGCAAGTACCGAAACATCTTTATTAAACCATCACTTACGACATAAGCAATCAAACATTTATATAAACGAAAACAAACCACACTGACACAATTCCTGTTCTATTTATTTCACACTATTTTTATTTATGGAATGTAACAAATGGGATGACTTACCTTATATCTAATAATTTACCCAATCAATGGTTAAGTAACTCAAATGTCCCACATGTAAGGTATTAGCTTCAATGTTTAACTCCACAAGGTTTGTACATACCAAGAATGCTCCTTTATTAACAATACACATGCTATGTAACACCCTAGTAAGTTACAACCAGACATGCTTGCTGTAACTGATATAACTCCAGCTTCAGACTGCTTAGTCTAGAACCAACACTGATGCAATCACTGATAAATAGGACATCATCGCATTCTCTGTTGGACTTAATGATGTGAGCCCATGGATCCTTTTTTTTTTTCTTAATCAGTCAAGTTTCTGCCATGGTAGAAACTCCGGAATCCTAGTAAGTAAACAATCCATATATACATGATGATAATTACTTGTGTCAACAATACATCAAGCACACGTGAGCACACACACACACAAAAAAACAGCAAAATGCTACACTATACATGCTAAACACAAACCAGCCAAAAACATCTAAGCACATTTTTTAAAATGTACAAACACTAAATCCCTCTTAACTCGCAACCCACTAAAAGCAGAAGTAATTTTGTGTTTGTGTGAGATTTACCTTAGAATACTACCCTACAAAGCCTACACTTAGTCATTCTTGCTTGAAATTGACCATTTACAATATTTAATTAAAGCATATTTCAAGGAAACATCATACTTTGCAAATGTCAATATTCTCTAAGCACAGAAATGTCTCTATGCTATATTCTTACTATTCAAGTTTCTTGCATTTAGCAAGATTATTTTCACTTCTGATCTTCTGTTCATATTTTCTGCCACCTTTTCTTCATCTGTAATTGGTCTGAAAATTAAGTCATCATGGGGTGGAAGACATTCATGTTCAATACGGGCACTGCTAGAGAAGTGTTGTTAAGACGCACTATTTCTTAGTTTTGAAAGTAATTTCCCATTTTACAATGATCTGAAGCTACAGCAAAACAAATTATTTGTTATAGTAAAACAGAATGCTAAAACTCTGTCTGACAACATTCCACCATGCTCGAGTGATGCTACAGACTTTCAGTCTTTTAAGCAAAACTGGATTTATAGGCTACACATACTCTCAGTGGAGGTCTTTGAGAACCAGAGAATGATGATCCATCCACCCATCCATCCACAACCCATTTTTCTCATTTTTGCATATGGGGTTGGGGTGTCACTTCAACACTGCCAATCATGTAGAGCCAAGGTTTATACTGCCGGGGGGCTATCTCTGCTGGAGTAGTCATACAAAACACTCACACACAGTCACACCTATGGCTAATTTAGAGTATCCAATCCACCTATTGCATGTCATTAGAATGTGGGAGGAAATCCCACGGGAAGACTGGGAGGACATGCAGACTCCACACAGAAGGCACCCTAGCCGAGAATCCGAACAGGGGAACTTTTTGCTATGAGGTGACAACGCTATCTGCTGCACCACTGTGCCACCTATAACTAGAGAATGTGGACTAGTATGCTACCTGACGAAATGTTCTCCCTCTCTTTGCACATACTGTTCTTGCATGAATTTTTAACTGGCTAGGCTAACAGTGGTCTCACACTTGGCAGATGTTTCCATACATACATCATCCAGAGAATGATGTATGTATGTATGTATGTAAATACCTGCCAAGTGTGAGACCACTGTAATCCAGGTGAAAAAAAATAAAAGGCTTTCATGCAAGGACAGTCTGTGCAAACCGAGAGAACATTTCAATAGTTAGTACACCAGTCCACATTACAAAATGAATTTGCTGCATTTCCATCTTTTGTCAAACAGAAAGCAACAGTTATGCAGCCTCATGTATTTCATACTGTACCCCTTCCAGAAAATAAAATGTTTGCAATATAAACCAACATATCCTTCATTATGTAGGCCTCATTTATCACTGAGTTTTTAACAGCTTATCATTTTGTTGGCATACTCCTACAATAGTCTTTTAAGGAAAAATGGATTTACATAAATGTGCAAATTCTTCCTTTTGTTCAGTATCACACTATGCACATTATCCAGGACATCTTTTTTCTTCTTCACAAAATTAGTATTTTCAACAAAATAATTTTACTCTTCAAAGCCGAGGTAATAACCACTTACTAAACCAAGATGAATTAGAGCGCTTGCCTCTTCCGCTGACACTTCCCAAAGTGTAGTAAGTTTGTACCAATTCTTACTGTGAGGAAGGGAATGTTGGTTAAATACTGTGAAGCAAGTGGGAAATGTGAAGAATGGAGAAAATAAAGATTTACTTCTTATAAAATACACAAAATAATGATCACTGAATATTACAGACCTGGTTGTAACAGAATATGACAAAGGAAAGAAATCCTATCATGAAATCGAACAGGCTGAAGGGCATATGGCTTTAACATCAGAAATGCTGTTCATAGATGTGTTTTTTGTGAGAATGCAGAACAGTGAAGATCAGAAAATTTGCCCTTTCCTCACTATAGTGCAATCTCGGAATCAGTATATATAATTAGCAGGGGGGGGGGTGCAGCCCCCCACAACAGCAACTTCAAGGTACGGCATTTTCAATGTTTAAGCCGTTCGCTCTCCATTATTTTCGATCTCATAATATAGGCCCACAAATTCATCAGTGCAAAAGGATTAACAGACAGCACAGCAGGTAAAAGAAAAGAGGAAAAAGGAGATGCAAATTTTAACAAGGAAAGAAATATCAGTCGTAAAAAGTGAAAAGTGACTTTCTATTGTGCAAGGAAAGGAAAATGAGAATATGGATTATTGGATGAAAGATGAAAAAGAAACATTAGAAATACGGTAGCAACTAAATTTAAGAAAGAGACTGGAGGTAAAAACAGGTCTAAAAAATACAACCTCTATGAATCTTAATCAAGTGGAATGTTTATGTAACAACAATCAATGTTACTAGTATGAAAAACATTAAAAGGCAGGCACAAATAAAATGGATCAAGGAAGCTGAAAATTATATTTGCATTTAAAAACACTAGGCATTATAGCGTCAATAATATATATATATATATATTTTTTTTTTTTGCGTTGTTCCACCTTTTTAGATTTGATCTAAAAAGGTTGTTCTTTTGGTATCTGCTCTTTGGAGTGTTCAATATTTGAGAATAGATTCATATGCACATGTACACTAATATTTATATACACATACACCGATGCACATTTTATACATACATATTTATATGTAACTATATCTACATATGTGTGTATATGTGTATGGGTGTGCAACATGTCGAACACTCATCTGCTTGACATGGCTACATTACTGTAAGAAATGCCGGATGCATAATAATCCAAATTCACATATGGTCGACTGCTATTTAGTTGAATGGTTATGTAAGTGGAACATTATGCACAGCTGAGATGAGTAAAAAGAATGTCGGCTCGGAAGAGTTCCTTGATGTTGACACTAGAGCTATTTCAGGACATCACTGCCAGTGCAGTTTCTCAAGGTGTTCTATCATTGATTCCTTCCTTCCTTCACAGAGATTTCTCCCTTCTTCAAGTTTATGAGACTGTGGAGTTGGTATATTTAATTTTGGGGGCGTCAGGATCCCTCACATGGGTGGTGCAGGGGGAGGAGGCTTGCAGCCTGCTAAAACATTTTTTTTTCTTTTTTAGCAGTTGGGGTAAACACACACACACACACACACACACACACACACACACACACACACACACACACACACACACAGGTTTACTACTGAAGATTTAAGCATGGCACGTTTGAAAATAAAAAATATTGTAATATGACATTCAAAAGATAAGAATGGTAAGAGCCAAAAACATGAAGAATGTCGAAAATCGAATCTCCTGACCTGCATGCTAATATGAGTCAGGAAGGGAGCGTAAGTCTGGGTGTTTGAAACATTTACCTCATTGTGGTATTTCTAGATTCGAACATGTCAAATTCAAAACTAGAGTACTAAACAGTGTACATATGGATACACATTTAAATATACACACACACACACACACACACACACACACACACACACACATATATATATGTGTCTACGTCAAATAAACAAAAGACCACTTACCTGAAAACGAATTTACCGAGATGACAACACCGAAAAGTACAGTTTTGTACCTACCATAAATGTAGATGTTCGAGGATTCCATTGCTGCAGTCCTTACCTTGCCCCCAGATGTCAGAGACCCTAAAAAGACAAGTCCCAAAATACCTACACCAAAAACATGTACAATATATACAACATCTACATTTAATCCCAGCTGGAATCTCCAGAAACCACCGCAGTCTTCCATTTCAAATTCAGCAGTAGCTGCGGCTCAAAAAGGTTGTAGAGTAAGTTTTTCCAACACAAAATTGAGATCCCAAGCAGGAGTAGGAGCTCAAAACAAAGGGTGGGTCACAAGTGAAGTGAGCTGAAATTGCTGCAGCATGTAATTAATGGAAGAGAAGAGAAGGACAAACTGTCCAATAACTCAGTAAAGATATTGAAGAGCCACACTCAAATTAGCGAAATCTCCAAATTCTTTGCTGTACTCCAAAATAAAAATCTCTTCCATTTTAAAACTTGTTGAGGAGAGACCTGCTGCTGTGTTTTCAACACAGATATGCCAGGCTGTGTTAGATGAAGAGAGAGAGATGTGCGACATTGATTGATGAGATGGATAACAGATGAGAACAGAATCAGAGGAGGTAAAGGCAAGGCCATGGAAGCTTCTTCAGACGTAGTAGTGGGTACCACCAGTGCCGAGGCCAATCTGGAGCTACTATCATCATCCTTGGCCTGTCTTGTCTGACCTTTAATAGTACCTTTGGAAGACTGCTAGGGAGTTCTGTGCTCCTGGCAGAGAAACCTTGCCTGAAGAGTTTAAAGCTTAGCGCGCAGTCTCCCATAAAATCATTGCTTGCCTGCATAGAGGATACCACATTGACAGTTGTGTTCACACAGGAATCAACACCTGCCTGGGAAAGATTGAAAGCTGAATTAATTAATGCAAACTGGACTGCCTCATCTCCTTCATGTTGATATGTAGATGCTGTAGTCTGGCAGGCCACTTGTCTTGTATCCACTTTCCATTTAGAGAGCTCCCAAAGCATGTCTCGAGGCATCTGTCGTTAAATCACAGAGAGTCCCTCAGGTGACATGACATTCCCCACAAGAATTCTTTTTTTTTGAAGGTATTATTTGAATTGAATGACAGTGTCCAAATCCTCAGTGTCCTGTCACATTTTGAGATACTTGTTGAGCTTCCTTCATATGCTTTTGGCATTTGGGAAGCACCAGGATACAAAGATGCCATGAACCTAATGCTTTGAAGGACTGTCCCTGCAGTCAAACGGACTGATGAGATTGAAAGTAAGCTATCAATGGAGCCAGACTGAGCCAGAACCCCTAGACTCATAGTCAAGCCAGACAAGAAGGGCAATGCAGAGAACTGAGAATGAGAATTTAAAGCGAAACCGCAGATAGCCTTCCATATACTTATTTCATAGGCACATGAAGGTAAGGCCCCTTGAGATCTAAGTCATCCCCAGTGATCTTTGCCCAGCAGAGGTAAAAGCTGTTGTAGCACTCAACATCTTGAACTTGTCCAGAAAAAAGTGTTGGAGAGAGAAAAAAAAAAAAAAATTGGTCTCCCACGTTCCCTTGGTACTTAGAAGGAGGCGAGAATAAAATCCTAGCTGGCTGATGGCCCCCATCTGGAGTAACTGAAACTTGCTTGTGAGCCTCCTTTCTTTGGCCTTTGAAAAGGCATTATGGAAAAAAAAAATCTGTAACGTGTGAATGAATGATATCCAACACCCATTTGTCTTGTAATTTAAAATCCAATTTTCTGAAAAAGAGACAGTCTTCTGAAAGATCAGGTCATGGGGTCAAAGGACTGACCCCTGACCCCACTCAGAACCTCCTGGAGCAGTGGACTCCTGTTCTCCCTGTTAAAAGAACCAAAGGCCCTGCCCTTTCTACCTACTCTCGCGGCTGCACCTGCAAAAAAATCTTTAACAGTTTGCATAGACTTAGCTTTGTCCTCCATTTTCTTTAAATGTCTTAACATGCTCAGCTAAATTCTGATCCTTCAACCAGGCATGCCCTGTACAGCATCAAAACCACATTGCAAAGAATGCTTACCCACTTGCTCAGACACATGAACCAAGTCCAGCAACTCTTTACACTCAATACCTTCCAAAAGCATCCACCTTAGATTTTAATTGTGAAAGGAGATAATTCTGATATTTTAGCATGTGAAACTGACACTCATGGCTAGAGTGGAAGAAGTATACACTTTCTTTCCCCACCTATCCAAGGCCCTTGCCTCTTTATCAGTGGGAACAGGATTTTAACCACAGAAGCCTTAACACCTTTAGGCCCTTGAGAAATAGTTTCTGGGTCTAGGACTCTTAAACAAATACTTATGAGCTATCAGGCTTAACAGGAGCAGGAGGCAAAGAGTCAGGATTCAGGGAAGCCTCTGCAAAAACATCTTCCACCACATTCAACACAGGAGGAATAGCTAAGGGCCTATGCTGGGGTAAAACAAGAATTCCCTAAGCCTTTTCCTGGAATCAGAGTAATCCTGGCCTTCCCATTTAAAGTGCTCCCTCATGGAATGCAGAGTCTCTGAAAATGAGAAATCCTCAGGAGGAAGTGGAATCATCCACATCAGAATCAGAATAAGTAGGATAGACTCTGAAGCCTCTGAACACTGTTCAAAACTATCAAACTCGGTTCCACCCTAGCCCTCTTATCAGGCGGCGGCATAGAACCTCTAATCCTAGTAATCAAATCTTCTGCCATTTTAAGCAAATGTTTCTTAGGTACAGACCCCGACATGCTAGGAGAAGCCCCCACTGAAGCTGCACTAGGCCTACCTCTCACAGAAGTTTCGGCAACAGAAGCCCAGGCTCTAACTACCTTGGGAAGAGAGGGAAGAACAGTTACCTGAGAAGCCCCTCAGCCTGGCCTACCTCCTGAGAAGGCACATCCTGTAACAGTAAAGTTTCTGCCTGAGACTCCATGGAAACTCCTGGCAAAACCTCTGGCTCCAGTGAGCCTTCTAAAGAACCGACGTCCGGGACTGCGGTTCATCAACCCTAGGCTTCACTGTTTTGTAAACACTAACCTGGCACAGTCTAACCTCCTCTTAACAACCAATCAGGCCCTAAACAAGGTATACACAAGGTATGGTAATCCGGTATCTGTTTCCCACAAGAAATACAGATATTCACTTTTTCTGACATCCGGTAAAATACTGAGGCAAGAAAAACCAAAATGTTCCCAACGGGTACTTAGCCAACTCTGTTTGAAATATTTCAGAACACCAACCTGCACTCCGCAAAACTGCTTCTGCATCGGACCATGCGGCAAAAGACTGAGGGGACTGCAGCAATGGAAAACGAAGAACATCGTTACATTAGCGACTGAGGTTACAGGGTAAGTATGCTCTTGGCCAACACACACCACAGCATGTCAAACCCACCCAGGTAGGGGGCTATGCCCCCACACCCTCTTACCCCCCAACTAAATATACCAACTCCAGGATCGCACCACAGTGGGTAAAAGGGCAAATTTACCCATGTTGGCCAAATGCATACTTACCCTGTAAACAGCTTCGGTAATGTGGTCGTTTGGTAATGTAACGTTTTGATGTTGTAGTCTCAGTAAACTCATCTTCAGGTAAGTGGTCTTTCGTTTATTTGACGTAGACCCATACACACACACACACACACACACACATGCTCTCACACACACACACACACACACACACACACACACACACACACACACACACACACATACACAGACACTGCATTCCAACAACAGCAGCTACTAGATGCAAGGGTTGTTTAATCACAGGGGATAGGCAGGATGGTAATTTGGAAACAGTAAGGAGGGTCACCTCCCAATCTGTTATCTCTGGCCTTGGGTCCCTACTAATTGGGTTTACTAATGGAAAGAATTAAAAGCAGCAAAGACTTCAGGGCAGCAGAAGTCAGTAATCAACCAAAAGACAAGGAAAGAAGTCAGAAATCAACTAAGACAAAGGCTCACATAAATGTTACCTGAACAACAAAGTACCAAAGGAGGCATTACTCCTTGAATATCATATGATCATAGGAGGTTACTAGGATATTGACCTGGAGGTCATTTCAAGCCTAGCCATTACACCCCAATGTAATACCTTAGATACTCTAGGCAATACCCAGGATTGTATTTATTAATGACTACCCATGTCCAGGAGGGCTGTAGGCGCTATCCTCAGTAAGA
Source organism: Protopterus annectens (assembly GCF_019279795.1). NCBI lineage: Eukaryota > Metazoa > Chordata > Ceratodontiformes > Protopteridae > Protopterus > Protopterus annectens. The sequence continues at coordinate 671,187,779 of NC_056749.1, read as the reverse complement.
ATTTATGGTGCCCTATCCACTTGTCCAGATTCCTTTTGAACAGTGTTACAGAGGTGTTCTGCTTCACATGAACTGGCAGCCTACTCCAAAGATGCAACAGTCACTGGGAGAAAAATCTGTCCCTCCAGCATGTCCTGTTCAAGTCACAGGCCATATTTAAGTCCCTGGAATGGGTATCTCTAGTCCTGTTTGATTTATGGATGTGCAGCAAATTCATTAGGTTTGGGTTGGAGATTGCTCTGTAAGACAGGCATAAGTCTCCCCTAAGAAGTCTATAAGATACAGAGTATAGTGACAGGGACTTTAGTGGGTCTGTGTATGGCATGTGCTGGAGTCCCTTGATCTTCTTAGTTAGATACCTCTGAGGTCTCTCCAATTGCTGCAGATGCTTTGTACAGTACATGACAAAAGGGGTGTTATACTCATTTATGGGCTTGGTTAGTGATGAATATAGAGCGGTTATAACCTCATTTGCTCTAGAGGCGATTGCCTTTGCTAATCAAGTGTGCTACTTAGAAAGCTTTCTTTACTACAGTAGACACATGGTGGTCAAAGTTAAGGTCGCAGACTACTTGTGATCCCTGATCTCTTACCACTTCATCAGTACATAGGGTAGTGTTGTTAATTTGATAGAGTGAAGGGACATTGTTTTTACCGATGGGAATGATGATGCATTTCTTTGCATTTAATGTGAGACCATGACTAAGACACCAGTCATTGGTCAGTATAAGGCCCTCATGATGTACACTGACATCATCTGGGGATTCAATAACTGCACCCAGTTTGCAGTTTTCCACAAATTTGGTCAGCCACAGCCCTGTAGTTTTGGCCTGAAATTCTGACAAGTATATACCAAACAGTCGGGGGCCCAGCGCTGACTCTTGTGGCATCCCGCTGGTGAGAGGTCTGCTGGTCGATGTAGAGTCACCCACTTTGATAGTGGGTGACCAGTTTGTGAGCCAGTTGGCAACCCATCTTATAACAAAAGGGTTTGCATTCAGTTTGCTAAGGTTATCAGTAATGCCAGAGTGTGGGATTGTGTCAAATGCATTTGTGAAGGCAAGGTATGCTGTGCACAGATTTGCCCTTGTCAATGGCCCTGGTCACATTTTTAAAGAAATCCATCAGGTTTAACAGGCAGGAAACTACCCTTGATGATGACAAACTGGGTTAGATCCACGATTTGGAGATCACCTATGTCTTTATTTATGAGCTCAATGACATTACATGTTCCATTGCTTTACAGATGAGGCTGGTCAGACTTATGGGTTTTCAATTCCCTGGGTCTGTTGCTAAACCACCTTTATGAAGGAGCATAACTGCTGCTGTTCTCCATTCTACAGGAAAAAAGACAGCAGTTAGGTTGTGACTAAATGGGGTACTTAATGGGGATGCTAGTTCATATTTTAGTTTGTTTAGAAGACAGCTTTTGATGCAGTTTGTTCCCAAAGAGGCTGTGTTTTTTGCCTTAGACAAGGCCTTAATGACCTGCACTTTGGATATGTACGGTAGGGGGTGTTGGGGGCAAGGTTTGTGATAAGTTTGGAAGGGATAAGGGAGTGAAATTTTCACCATATCTGTCCATTAGGAGGTTTGCCATCTCTGCGGGATCAGCATGTGTGACACCGTTAATCACAAGTTTGGCACATGCTTGGGTCCTATCTTTTAAACTATGTATGTAACTGTAAAAGGCCTTATGATTATCCTTTGCTGTGATTTCTAAGTTTTTCTCAAAGTTACCCTTAGAGGATTTGACATGTTGTCTTATTTGTCTGTTAAGGCTGAGGAGGGTGCTTTTCCAATGTTGGGGCCTTGCCTTAGTTTTCATAGACAGCAACTTTTTGTGTTTGTTGTAAAATTTGTTGATGCTGGATATCCAACAGGGTGGCTTTTTTTTTTTTACTTGGGGCTCTGGCTTTGACTCACTCTGGAACAGCTGAGTCTATACACTTACACTAAAACCCTGCACAATCCGTTGTGTAACCTTTGGTGTAGTTACCACTTCCAGCTGCGGGTGGGGCTTGGAATGCCTTTATACCTTCCCCTAGCAGGGTAGAGTTTGCTTTGGTGAAGTTTTTTAGTGTAACTTTGTTCTTTGTGCGTTCTAGCGTTAGTGCCAATTTGAAGGTGACTGATTTCTGCCCAGATTTAACTAATGAGGGTCTGACAGTTGCGGTGGTGAATCTGTTTGTCAGATCTAGTATGTTTGTTCCTCTTGCTGGAGTTTGAACAATTTGTTCCACGACATTTGAGTTACAGTCAAGGAACTTTTGTGCTGGTGAGTTAGGTCTAGAATAGATTTCCCAGTTGATGGTGGGATAATTGAAATACCCCATGACCAGAGTGTTTGGCAATATTTGGACTGATTCCAGTTTGCTCAAGTAGGCCTTATGCGCATCATGATCTATGGAAGGGGACCTATAACTAGCTATGGCTTGAATGGGTGTCCTACCCACAGTAATCTGAACTTGAAGTAACTCCATGGAGTTGTCCAGTCTAACTAGTCAGGAAGTGAATTTATCTCTAATATAAACAGAAACACTGCCTCCTTTGGTTCTCACGTGTTCGTTTTGCAGTCTGAAGGTGTGGAAGGCATTGAAGCCTTGCAAGGCTGGGGTACTCCCTGAGGCCTTGAATCAGGCTTCAGTGACAGAGGTGCTTCCAGGGTGTTCAGTTTTTGGTTTAAGCTCCTAGTATTTAGCAGCATAACCCTTATTTTATGGTTGGCAATTTTCATGTTGGCAATTTTGTTTTTGAAACCTTGCCTAAAAAAAGACACTATGGAGGAGGCAAGAGCCTTTGTCAGCAGCAGAAAGCCTAGTGGTGTCAGGTGCAAACCATCTCTGGCAGAGTGGTGCGGTTTGTTGATCATGCAGTAATGCTTGATGAAGATGTCAAATGACAACCAAATGGCTGATGCATGAATGTGCACAACAAAGATAATGTGAAGAAAGTGCTAGGGCAGCTACATCCCTGGTTCAGTCCTATTTTCCATTGTCTACTGGTCAGAAACAGATATTAATACTCTTAGCAAGGAATAACTCAGTCCCAAATTACAGAGGTTCATGACAGAGGTCAGAAGCACCTGGTCAGTGATCAATACGAAAACACAAGATATCTCACTCCTCATATAGAGAGCCACCTCCACTTGACAGAGTATATTTATCAGATAGGCTTCCTAAAGACTTCAGTCAGCCTGATGGCCTTGCAGGCAGTCTGATGATATCAAGGGACCTACACAAGATGCCACACTCTAAGGTGAAGCAGTCTGCCACCCCAACAGACAAGGGAACCTCCTTACTTTACACAAGAAGATCTCCCCTACTGCCAGAGACCTGACAGCCCGAAACTCATACCTTTCCCAGCTATCAGAGATTTAAGAAGATGAGATTTGGTCTTTCATCTCTGAATTTTGCTATGCCTTACAGAACTGGAGAGGTGCATGACTCTAGCTAGCTCCAAAGCACATAAAAATTAAGTCCTGACAATGACCTGGATGCCCCAGTTTCAGTCAGTGACACAGGCACTGGAGCAGCTAGCTGCTGAGGGACAGGAATGATGAAGCAAGCCCTGCTCACCTCTCCTAGTTAGGCGGGTTGAGGCATATACCTAATGATGAGTACTTTATAGCAGGTTAGACAGGGATAAATGGAGGAATCTGCCTAGGGTGGTGGTGGGGTCTATAAGTGGTAATATCTCCATCATGAAAAATAAAAAACTAAAACAAACCAAGAAACAACGAAAGAAAAGTGGTATCAACAAATAACGCCAGTCTATTGTAAAATCCCAGATGCTTTACTTTGTAAAAGTAAAGCATCTGGGATTTTACAATATCTCCATCATGATTGACAAGACTTTGCATGAGGACTGTGGAGCTGGTACATAAAAATTTGGGAGGTACAACGTCTCTTGCCCCCTGCAAAACAAAAAATAAATAAATAAATGAAAACATGGTTTCATTTTTAGCACTTTTTAGTTTTGGTTATTTATGTTCAACATACCAGTTCCTCTGAATTCTCACATTTTGTAGTTCCACATCAGAATCATTTAAAGGCATGTATCTCCAAAATGTTTCATCATTTATTCATGAATTTTTATGGAATGATGCTGACACAATTATCTACAACACCACTGGACTTGGATCCTACCCTCAAAGACAACGGAGCAATTGTATTTTGAATGTTAATGAAAAAATATCAACTTTTTAATGTTATTTTTTTTATGCCTGAACATATACAAATAATGAAAAATATCACTTTTATAGAGAAACACATAGGACTGCTTTTAAGTCTGAAATCACACATGTTTATGTTTGTTTATTTATTTGCACTTTACTCTGTAGAGAAAAAAAATCCCTGAAAATTACACATTTTTTCAGCTGAATGTTATGTAAATGTTATACTTTTGTCAGTTTCAAAGGTCATTCTGGCCAGAATTCCACACTAACTTCAAATATCCATATGTCTCTACTGCTTCAAGAAGCTCTTGTGGCATTTTCATGACAAGACTCATTGCTAATCCCACTCTTTTCTACAGCCTAGTGGCTTTCAGAAAAACTAAACATCGGAATCTTAAATACACACATGCATTCAGTAAAATATTTTGCTATAACATATAAAAATTACAAAACATATCACTGTTTCCAAGATAAGGGCATTACTATTGGTTTTCATTTCATAAGACCTCACCAACAATATGATGCAGACGTATACTGCATGTGCCAACTTGAAAAAAATAAAAATGTACATTATTTTTTGTGAAACAAATGGCAAAACCAAAGTATCTAAATGGATATATAAGGCTACTGGCAGTACCATTTCTTTCCATCTCTAAAACACATTAACAGCAAATTTCCAAGAATAATATACCACAACCCTCAACTACAAAATTCACTTAGCTGGTGGTTACATATGTAAAGAAACAAACATAACTTTATCATTTTGTAATATGATTAACTGCACAAGTGTTTAATGGAGTGGGGATCATAAGTCCAAGGGAAAAAAAATCTGCATTCAAATTCAAATTCAATAAAGAGGTATCTAAGCCAATAATTTAACTAAACATTTTGAGCAAAAGTGCATGACAGCACCTAAAATGAAAACGGAGTATAATGCAAAATGTCAGATTCAGCAGTAAAGGCAACAGAACTAAAGTCACTAGGTCCTGTCTTTGAAAATCGCTATCTATACCCCGTTCAGACTTCATTATGAAAACTTTGCAATAATGATAACAAGATGATCGGCTACAAAACACACTTAAGACTGCATTCTTAACATCTGAGCTTCCTGTACAGCATACCTCTGAATTTCGCCACACAGCTTTAGCTACTAGAAAACATGTCTTTGTTGCATATTACAACTGACAACATTTATTTTTTCCTGTTGAAAAATCCAAGATTTTTACATCTGGAATAATGATTTTTTTTCTGGAAAAAACATACTGGAGTTTTACTTCTTGCATAATGAGAACTTGCTACCTATATACTGGACATTAATTTTGTTCCAGCCTTTTGTGCAGAGGTCAAAAATAGCCCCCATAGGAAACCAAGGACAGTGTCAAATTGTGATAACAGAAGGTCTCATAAATGCTGGATTTATTAGCTGTATATAACAGACTAAATGTCAGTTCTCTAAAGGGAATTCAAAATAAAAGAAAAAAATCAGGAATTTCTAATAAAACTTGGGTACAACATACACACTGGTTCCCCTTTAGCTGCATTAATGAAACAACCAGATGTACGGAGGAAGACAACCAATCCGATACAGGCTATGAAAATCCTTATGTCTGCATTTTTGTGCATCCGCTAATCATACCACTAGAGATTATCGGTTAAGCACTGCGATACATTTCATATGTAGTGTTCATGTAAAACAAGCTAAAACTGGTGACATGAAGCAATTTTATCATTAACATTAGACCGTTTCTCCAAATTTGGTTAATACTAGTTTTTGAAAACCTAAAAATGTCTAACCAATAAGTCAGAAACATTTGCATTAATGTCCAAGCAACAAACACCAAGTAGTTAAATGGAAACAAGACATAATTGCAAGCATGGAAGCAAAAGATCTGCCGGAGCTTAGGGAAAGAATGCTATAACACCAAAAACCTAATTATATACTTTATAAAACAGTTTAGGAATATTCCATTTTTTTTTTGTGATTTATACCACAACTGCAGAGACTAAGTGGAATAAGTACAAGTTACGGAAATAAGATAAAGAAACAAGACCTAATGGAATTTGTATAGCTAACTTTATTTTGTGTTGGCTTGCACGTATGTGCAAGCCTAATGCCTCATTTCAGTTACAAAGATGCTTCTTCAGGGCTGGCTACATCAAAGCAAATTAGCATGCACATCAGCAAAGATCAAATGCGGATGAAAACGAATACATTTTTGAAAATGATGCAGTGTGTGTTGTTGATAAGACAATTTTTACAAAACTGACAAACAGTTGAAACCAAAAGCTCCTTTATTTTTATCCTATCAATGTCTGTCCCATCTTTTTTGACATTTAGTAGCTGTGTCAAATGTTGACTTTATAGCTTCATAGGTAAGTACTACACTAAATGTTCTTGCAGGATAAGAATCATTATCATTAACTTTTCCCTGATCAATATAAAATGCTGTTTACTGTTTCCCTTTTAAAACAGTTCTGTTAAATCATCACATTTTAAGTCATAACACGAGTTTACAAATGTTGATAGAAATGAAAACAAACCATAACAACAATTTCCATTATTTTATATATATATATATATATATATATATATATATATATATATATATATATATATATATGTTCCATTTACCAAGTTTTATTCACTCCAACTTCATTCCTGACTTTCTTTAAATGTCACTTTTCCTCCTGAGCATTATTCTACGTTGCCCTCACAAATTCCATTTATTTACATGACATCTGCTATTTCCCTTTTGTAAAGATCCCAACTCCAGTTCTTTTATCACCTTTACAAGTGATCCAATACTTCCATTACAAGCTGGTTTAGATTTTGTTTTCTACTTTCTAGGAACTACTTTGTAGACCACCAAAATTATTAAACTTAATAAGGCTTTACTATGTTTAGGCAATTCAGATCCTATACCCCAGCTCAAAAGAAGCATTTCCATAGTTTATACCATCTGTTCCCCTAGTATTTCTGACAAAGTTCTTTGTACAAAAATTTTAAAATCCACCAACTCGCTACATTCCTAGAGAATGTGTTCTCAATTTCCTCCCTCTCTTCCCCATTGGATCACCAGCATTTGCTACCTGCCTGACGGAAAATTCTCTAAAGTCCACCTGGGGTATAAAAATATATATGTAAATATTTCCTTGCAAAAAATCCTAAACCTTTTGTGCTTTATTGCATACATGGGAGCCTTACAAATTAATTCCTAATGTTTATCTGTAATATCTCTATTTGTTTTCCTCAATCCTTTCCATCAACCTGTGACTGATTCTTATAGTTACCATGCACTGCACCTACTAATTACCCATTTGTTAACCACCACCGTCTGTTCTAGGTTCTAGTTATTCCACCAAATCTGGTCTTTCATTAACTCTTCCTCATCAGTTTCTCTCACCTTATACTCTACTATCAAACTCTGATAGGGAAGGCAATTTCTTTATTCACAATCAAGAGCTTCCAGTTTCTTAAGCTTTGTATTATCTTCCATTTAATTTCTTCCCCTATGGCCTTCTTCTTATCATGTCACCATAAGTATTGTTGAACCAATTCATGCACAGATAGTATAATTTACAGCTACAATTTGTTTTATCATTACTTATTTTACATCCTGAAAATATCTGAAACTGTCTCACAATGTTCCACAACACCAAAACATACTTTTCTGTATTTGTCAAGCACAAAACAGCATTACCTGCAAATATGACTATTTTTTTTTATCGTCACACCAGTTATATCCTTGACTTTGTGAATTCCTTATTTTCTTTGCTAATAGCTCTAAATACAAAGCAAATACCAGTGTGGAAAGAAGCCATCCCTGCCCGGTTGCTCTGTTCGAACCCAGAGCATTATAGAAGAGCCCTCACTCCTCACATTCTCCATATATCTTACTTATCGATGCTATTGCTTTATTAGGAAGTGTAAATGTATCATTGCCCTACTCGTAAAATCCTAGCTGACTCTACCAAATGCTTTCTCTGGATTATGACTCACCAACAATAGAGATGTTTTCTTATACTCAGCTTCCCACATGATCATTATTTTTCTATTAATGTTATGAAATGTTTGCCTCCACCTCTCCCTTAAAACCACACAGATTCACATTTATCAATTTTGATAACATCACTGGCATAATCTTACCTAATGGTTTAAAGTCAAAATCTTGTCTATATGAAACCACATCTGGTGTGTTTCCTATTCATCAACAATACTGCCACCCCTGCTTTTTTCAAGATACAGGTACCCCCCACCCCCCTTTTTGAAATACTGTTGAGCAAATCCTTCCAGACCTTTGTCATGCTCTTCCCTTCTAACTACCAAATTTCCACGGGAATGTGATCGCTTTCTGGAGACTAACCTGCTGATTGATTATGCGTCAGTGTTATCATTGTGTCTCTTCCCACTTTAGCTATTAATTGTTTAGCTTAATTTTCCTTCAACCTTCCTGGTTTCCACATCCCTCTGTTTTATAGAAAATTTCACAAAATGTCCATAATATCTCTAACACCTCTATAGAATCTCTGGTTATTCTCCCTAAGTTTAGCTACAATTCCTTCTACTTTCTGTTGCCTATGTCTTTGTGTTAAATATTTTTGTGCTGCAGAGTTGTTGTAAAATAGCTGCTTAAAAGTGACCTTCCTAAACTCAGGCACACTGTCCAAATAATCCCTTATCTTTCTTTTAGAACTCTACAGTTGTTCCACTTCTTGTTTTGTGAGACATCTCCTTCTTCTGCAATACCTTAAACATGGTCAGTGCATCTAAATAATTCCTTTTATTGCCTTATCATTTATCTTTTTTTATTTCTATCATGTTATTAAAAGGTATTTTCAATGTACCGTACTCTTTAACTAACCCTGCCACAGCAATTTCTACATGCCCTAATAAATCTAAAATTGCATCCACTATCCATTCCTTAAATTTTTACTTTTTAACAGATACATAAGAAAGCACCACTGCCTTATACTGCATCATTACCCTCGAGTTTACCTTAGTGTTTATCGGTGCATTACCTGATACAGTTATTGGACTGATCTCAAAGCTTCCACTTAGACATGCATGCTACTGTGAAATGCAACTTCTACCCAATTTAGACCAGTTATTGTATCTTTGGGAACAATATGTAAATAAATTGCATCTTCCATACCAAATATTTTGATATATTTCTTCAAAAAGCTCTCCTTTCTTTTTCCTCCTGATACATTCTCACTACTGCAAATCAGGCTCTGCTCCCACAATACTCCTTGCTGAAAGTTAATTATTTCTCCCAAAATTCTTATTTTAGTTGAACTATAAATCGATGCCAGAACAATGCTCCTCCTCCACTGCCAATAACCCACAAATCTATTATTTCCATTTTCCCCTTTTCTTACACTTTTGAGGTCCCGTCTCATATCAGTACTATTATGACCTTTTATCTTTGTCCCTGATCTTTCTCTGAATGTCAAGCCAGAAATCCTTGAATTGTATGCTAACATGCTCATTTCCATCCAAATCTGCCTCCTACAACATTGCTGTCTGCACCTAGCACATCCCAATATAAGTCAGTTTCCATTGCTTTTAGTATATACCCGAAAGGCAATTTACATTCCATGCCAATACTAGCAGTTAAACAGACATTCTGATAAAAAGCTACTGCTCCCACACATTACATATGACAGGTCTTTTAAACATGTTTCCATCTTACACCTTACATGCACATTTGAATGAGCTATTCTTGTATGTAGCTGCTTCTATTCATCTTTCTTTCAATCCATGTTACATTTTCTCAGAATATTTACTTCAATAAAAACACTCAAACAAAATGCTAGATATATTTTCACTACATACTTTATTATTTCAAATAAGATGTCTTAAACATTACATGAAATAAAGATAAATAACATATTTACAATTCTAAAACATTACTAATTTCAAACCATTATATAACTATTTACATTGGTGTATATGCAAATAACATTAAAATTCTATATTATATAAAGTTAGAAACATAAGATGATATATCTTCTTCGATCTTTTCGAGTATTTCCAGTACTTTCATCCAAGAGTAATAGTAAGAAGTAGATCTTTTAGTTCTGTTTTTCACAGTTAATATTTCCATGTGAGCAACTGTTGCTGTTAAAGTCTCAAATTCCTTGAACGTAGGCGAAGCCTCATTTTTCCAGTGTATAGTTATGATTTTACGTCAAACTGCCAATAGTGACCATAGGATTTTAGTGTCTTTTTTGGTACACAGTTTGGAATAGGAGAGTTGAATAAAATTAAAGACTTTGTTCATTGAAAATTATCATTATAAACAGTCTGAAAAAAATAGTTAATGGATTTCCAGTACATATTGAGACATATACATTCATAAAAAACATGCTGCCAATCTGCTTTTATCTTGGTATGGCATCTCCAACATTGATCTTCAATAGAATACATTTTGGCTAACCTATGTGGTGTATAGAAACTTCTGTGTAGATATCTCCAAGTGAATAATTGCCAGTATTTTGATAATGTAGAAAATTTGGAAGATTTTAGAATATTACTTTTTTCTTCTTCAATTGGAGGATGGTTGTTTATTAAAGTATAATAATCCCAGTATGATTTTTCATGATAGTTTTTTGTTTTTTTAACAATTTTATAGATATTAGACAAATAACCCGTACCCTGATAAGGCTGTTTTGTGATAAGAATAAGGTATTCAATGAGTTTTGGAGCTTCATGTCTAACTGAAGGTTGCATTTGTTCTATTTTATTTATAAGAAAATGCCTTAGATTTTGTAAAAACAACCAATTGTCTTTATTTATATTATTATTTATAATTATTTATAATTATAAATGTGCACTTTAAAAAGCTGATGATTACATTGGAATGAGCTTAATTATATGATTATTTAATGAGATGTTAATTGTTGAATGGATATGTATATAAAAAAGCAAGATAACATTGTGTAGTGGTTCTGATGAAATCTACGGTTGTAGATGAAAGCGCTCAACCACATTTGGTTTTTATGTGATTTTATTACGAATTAAAGAGAGGATTTTCCACAGCTTTTTGCCAGTGCAGTGCTTTATACTGGGACTTGACTCTGCCTCTTAGGGGGCATCCATCAATTATAAATTATCTGTTCCTTTGTTACAATTTTCCCTTTCTCTATAAGTTGATGCCAAAAGAGTAATGTTTCTTCTTTAAGTATATTTATTTTAGATATTTGGAATGTATCTAGAATATCTGGTGTAAAAGCTATAGGGAAAATAAGAAAAATCCAAGAATTAATATTTGATATTTTGTTTATATATGTTTTGAACACTGAAAGTGTAGAGCTTATATAGTTTGATGGCAATTTATTAATATTATTCCTTTTCCCTAAAAAATAATCTTTTAACATCCATATAAGGGGTGATGGTATTACTGTTAAGTTGTCTTGTATATGATTATAATTGATGTCTATGTACATCTGCTCATGGGCTTGTTTCCATATAGGTGTGTATGGATTATTTAACCATAGTGTTATGTTTTTAATAACAGATGAGGTAATATATAAATCAATATCCAGTAAATTAATTCCACTGTCTTCCCAATCTGGCAAATGTTTATTTAAGGCTAAACCTTATAAAGGTTATTTGGAAACCATAGAAAATTTAAAATTAGTTTATTGTATCTTTGAATAATATATTTGGGAGGTGGCAATGACAAATTTTGTATTAGGTATAATATTTTGGGAAATATGATTATTTTAATAAGATATAATCTGTCTGCTGTTGAAAAGATATATTTATTCCAGTAACCAATTGTTTATTCTATTTTGTCTAGTATTTTATTATAGTTAAATATTAGAGAATCTGTTAATTCATTGAGTAGATTTATTCCCAGATATAATAATTTACTTTCTGTTACTATATATTTGAAAAACATTTGTTTATATTATTTTTTTTACAATTACAGAGCATAATTTTAGTTTTGTTTTCATTAAATTTTAAGCCTGAAATATTTTGAAATTTATTCATGGAGTTAAATAGAGCATTCAAAGACTCATTTGAGAGAGTTAATAGTATGTCATCAGCAAAGAGTTGGATTTTAAGGTTTAACATTTTATTAATACAAATGCCCTTTATGTTATTGTTTGATCTGATTTGATTTGCAAAGGGTTCTATGAGTAATGCAAATAACAACGGTGATAAAGAGCAACCTTGTTTAGTTCCCTTTTTGATTGTTATAGGGCCTGATCTATATGATCCCAGTTTAACATATGCAGTAGATTTTTCATATAGTATTTGGATAAGATTATTAAAATTAGAAGGAAAGTTATATTCTTTTAAAACTAGTGAAAGAAAGTTCCAGTTAACCGAATCAAAAGCTTTATTAATATCTAATGAGATTACATTTAAATCTAGGACTTTATGTTTGCTATAATCTATTAATGTTAGTATTCTTTTAATATTATCTGAAGTACTTCTTCCTTTAATAAAACCTGTTTGATCTTTGTGAATTAAGAAAGGAAGAAAGTGTTTGATCCTATCTGCATATATAGCCATAAACATCTTATAGTCTATACTGAGTAATTATATTGGCCTATATGAGGAACACTGCTTCTCATCTTTATCTGGTTTGATAATTGGGAATATCAATGAATATTTCCAAGAGGGTGGTATATTCAAATCTTTATTGGCTATATCATATACTTTTAATAATAAGGATATGGCTTGATTGGGTATTAATTTATACATTTCTGATAGCATATTGTCTGGGCCAGGTGCTTTATTTGTCTTGAGCTTTTTAATTTGTGATTTTAATTCTGTCATATTGATTGGTTTGCTTATAATGTCTATTTGTTCTTGTGTTAATTTAATATGAATATTATTTTCTAAATATTTTTTATATCCTTAGTAGGTCTATCTTGAGTATTTATGAAATTATCAATGTTAAATTGGAGTCTGAATGCTTCTAAAATATCATTTAGTTCCGTAACTCTTTTGTTAGTATTAGGAATAAATATTTCTTTTATTTGCTTAGATTTAATTATTTTTTTGTTCTATTGGTTAAGTATCTCAGGTGTGCAGAATTAGAGTACGAGTTTATTTTTATCTTTTCTAAGTTAATCACAATCTTATGATGTAGCAATTCTGTATACTTCTTATTGATTTGTGTAAGTTCTTGAACTTGAGTAGCATTACCCTTTTGTATTTCCAGTTTCAATTTATCTGCTTTGTTTTGTAAGTCTAGCATATCTTTATTCCATCACTTCCTTTTATTTATGTACCAGGATAATATCTTCCCATATGCAACTGCTTTTAATGAATCCCAGACATATATTTCTGAAATATCTTCTGTGTAATTTATTTCTGGAAAGTTTTTGATTGTTTCTTCATAAAATTCTTTGAAATTTGTCAATTTTGTGATATAGGAAGGTATCCTAGTAATGGGGTTTGAATAAAATGGTGTAAGCTCTATCTGAAAGACTATGGCATTATGATCAGATAAGGGACAATTTATAATTTTGACTTTGTCAATTTTTGTTATTAGGTCATTGGCAACATATATTCTATCAATTCTAGAGTTAGTTTTATATCTATGAGAATAAAATATGAAGATTAGTGAGTCTGGTTCTGCAAATTCATTTATATCTTTTAAATACAATGTATCGATAAATTTTGATAGTGCTTTAGAGATAGGTTGTTTTCTTCTTTTGGATTTAGAATCTGTATCTTTTTCATTCATTATACAGTTGAAGTCTCCTGCCAATATCAGGCTACCCTTAGTTAAATGAATTATCTCTTCAAAATGCTGTTTAACTGTTTTTAATCCTAGTCCTGGGATCCAATATAGATTTACTAACGTATAGATTCTCTTATTTAACTCTATTGAAACTAGACAAAACATACCTGATGTATCTTGATGAGTAGTAATTATTTTAGGTGTTATAGTTGAGTTGCGAAGTAGTATAGCTACTCCTCTTTTTTTGTTTTGTATTGAGAGTTTATTAGTACTGTGTAATTGTTAATATTTAAGTTGTTTATACCTCTATCTCATACGTGTGTCGCTTGTAAAAAAACTATTTGTGGTTTATGTAAGTTTATGTACTTGAATAGGCTTCTCCTTTTATTACTATTATTTAGACCATTAACATTTATGGATAAACATTTTATTTCGTAGTTTTGAGTTTGTTTTATGCGTGAGTTTATGTAAATATTGTTTATTCTTAGTTCCATCTTGGATACAGAATTCAAAAAGTTTTTCTTGTATGATATTTACATGTATCTGAGTGACACCAGAATGACAGAATAAAAAAAAAAAAAACAAAGAACTTCCAAACTTGTAATTCTTAACCTTAAAAACCATTCTCTATCGCTATGAGGTAATATACCTCTGTTTGGTTAGTGAATCTAACCAAACAAACGTTCTAGCCTCACAAATAATATTTGGATCAGTTTCTCTTATCCTCTTAGTTTTTAAATAAAGATAAATGAATAATATATTAAGATAATCTAATCAGCTAAAATATATACATATATTCTTTACTCATCTTATTGTAATTCAATAATACTTATTTCTAATCAGGTTTCAAAAAGGTTCAAATATTTAGATTAAGGTAGTATCATTTCAAAATAATTTAGGGTATTAATAAACATCATGTTAAAATCTATAACTGTATATTTCATACATCTGTTGAAAACTATTTACTGACATTACTGTATAATACAATACCACTGTTGTGCAATTGTTTTAGACTACTCAAGTCCGAAACCAGTGTTTAAATTAGTATTTGCAAAGTCATATTGGAATAAAAACATAAATAGTTCTGAAACCACATCGTATTTCATGTTTAACAAACTGAAATGCAATACAATGTACAAGTATATTAATATTTCTTTAGTAGACATTAAATATGTTCCTCTGATTGCATTTTACAGCTTTTCAAAGACAATTCCCATGACTGGAGACAACAAGATCAAAATGTAGACATTTCCCTTATCCAAGAGACTACTTATAATGTTGTTACTTGAGTGTTTTGTTGTTAACACTTCTATCAACTTTCAGAGGGACTTTGTATAATCAAAATTGACACAGTACAGAGGTAAAACTACAGTGCACTTGACCACATTTTTAAAGCAAACATCTATGTATATCACATATTAACTCTTACAGCGTAGACTGACACTTAACCAGTATGTTTATCTGCTGACAATAAGTGCTGAAGATATAATTTTGACTTACTTAACACCAGTAATTTAATCTTATGACTGAATAAAAGTTTAGCATTAAACATCCGGAGCTTTTCATTATAGTATTTAAAAAGTATACTGGAGAACATATCAAAATAATGGAAGCTGCTAAGATTTAAACTATTATGTATGAAAATGTTACAGGTTAAAATTCCTAACCCATTTTGCAGTAAATAGATAAAATGTATTTAAACTATGGGGTAACACCTTTATTACGTCAAAAAGGTGTTTAAGAAGCTTGTTTTTCCTCTAACATCAGAGGTGATCCATGCACTGCACGAGTATTATTTATCCTGGTAATTGCTTTATGACTGTATATAGAAATATTTAATTCAAATAATTAACTGGCATTACAACAATATTTCTCAGAAAAGTTGTTTTACAGTTAATGACTAGATAGAACGCATCATTGAGAAGATACATTTATCAAATGTCAAGTGCTTTAGCTATAATATAAGTGTCCCCTCGAATTAATCCCCAATGAATTTACTGCTTACTAAACTTTCAGACTAATATTGGCGTCTATTCATGTAGTCATATTGGAACGTGAAAATACAGGTCTGCTGATTAGGAACAATCAGGCTCTCAACTGCTAGACAATACATTTGCCTGCAGAAAGGTTTAAGAATTACGGTTGCATTGTCAAGCATTTCTGTTTACACTAACAGCAACATGATATACCTGCATACACTAGTATTGTGTCATTCTTGATAATGTAAAAAGCCAGGTAATATTATAAGAAGGGTGAAGCCACAGCCGGGTAATATAACAAGAAGAGTACAGCCACAGTCATTATTCAGATGAGAAAATGGGAACAGCATGAGCCATCTAAGGATGGATAGCTCGTTGAGTACCTGCCACAATGTATGTTCATAATGCATGGTAACTTAGTAATAAATTAGGGTGTGGGCTAAGCCTCTCCCTCTTCTACTCAAATTAGATTTAATACAATATGTGTGTAGAACACAGATGCTTTGACAAAGTTCAAAGCTATATGGGATATAAATATTGTATAATTGACACATTGGGTTAAATCCACTGTTATGTTACTTATTATAGTTGTTTATATAATTATTGCTTTTACTTTCTCTATCTAGTATATTATACTGTTATTTAAATGTTTGATTTGCAAAATGTACATTTAACCTTCTTGTTGCATCCCATTTGTCCACTTGAGGGCATATTTTGGTAGTAGGACATTAGTAGTATTTTGTAGGAGCACCAGTGTGGGAAATGGCAATTTTCCTTAAAATAAACCTGTCAGTTGCTTGACATTTACTAGTTTCTTTAGAGAATTTGTAAAACAGCAGTGATTTTATTTGCTGATGATTCATTTCTGCTCTTTAAACTCTGCTGTATAAAACATAGTAAGGGATAGCTAAAATGTCTGGAAATCGAAACTGACAGAAAGACAAGCAGATATATGTCCTTATCTATCAAGGTGCTAGAAGACATCAGTAGCCATAAGCTGAAAGTGCTTCAAAATATATATATATGTGTATATTTATATGAACCTCTTATATTATTTACGTTTCCTTAGAAGGAATTTAGGTTTCTGTATCTTTAAATGTGAACCTAGCTTATTTCCTGACTAGACATCAATAAGACAGAGTCAGGGGATGGCGTACACAAGTAAATGCGACAAGCAATAAGTAACTCAAGTTTCTAGTGATGTTTGTGGCTGTTAAAATTGTCTCGAGAACCAAGTGGGAAAAGGTATGTGTTTTTTCTTTTTTCTTCTCTTACTTGGTGACAAACTCATGTAGTGTGCACGCGAGTACTCTAGTTTGCGGAATAGTGTTCACAACTATCAAACTATGCATTTTAAACATGCTATGCCTATTTCTCTACAAAAGAAAAGACAACAGGATATCTAAGCAAGTCACAAGCATCTTTCAACTCCGGATGTCCAGAGCCACAAAATACCTGACTTATAGCCTCAAAATATCACTTAAAACATATTTGTTCACTGGACTATATCAGTATGTGCATATGGGTCAAAGGCAGAACATCTTTTAAGATTATTTAAAGTAGTCTTATGATACATCCTAACTGAAATACTTAATTTCAAAAGCAACACATTTCCGCCCAGCATTAGCGTTTATCCAAACAGGGACACTTTTAACTTATAAAAAGTAATGCTGTCAGGGATCTAACTGACAATAAGTTATATAGCAGCCATTACTATACCTATTAAGCAATATAACCATATACTGATTAAAGTATTATAAGTCTATGAAGATTTTATAAAAAAAAGAGAAAAAAATAAAAACAACAAAACACAGAGACAGAAAATAAATAAATAAATATTTGGGAACATTATTATGCATTGATTACTCTGATTAAGAATATGAAAATAGATGGATAATAATGAAAAATAGAGTAATGTTTAAATTATGCTTAGTATAGTGATGTGATTTGAGATAAATGTATTTACATTTATGCTAATTTTGACATTTAAAGTATAATTGAAAACAGTACCTGTTTCAGTGTAACTTGAAGACAGTAAGAACTTTTCTTTTGTTGTTAATATTATTATTTAGATTTTTACAGAATATAACATATGTAAGATTATTTGTCCTTTAGTTTTTTTTTTTCTTTTGCTCAACAGTTTTCCAATTATTTACTTCAGCATTTCTTTTCGGTGTACTTATTGTCCAGTCCATAGATTATGCATGTGTTAGGATGTTGTTGTTGGTAAGGTATTTTGCTGAATCTACTGTTTCAAAGATTTTTATTCCATTTGGATGAAAAACTCTCAGTCTTGCTGGGAATAAAAGATGGACTTTCAGTTGCTTTTTCTTCAAGGTTTTTATTATTGGTAGAAATTATTTTCTTTTTGAAACCACCTTTGTAGAATAATCACTGTCAAATCTTATTAATGAATCATTGTATTTGATGGGAGAATTTGCCCAAGCATTTCTTAATATAAGAACTTTATCTTGTGTAGAAAAAAGTATCACAATTATAGATCTCGGCTTGTTCTTACCCGGAAAAGAAGCATTTCCAGAAGCTGCTAGTGATCTATGCGCCCATTCTATACCATATGAAAGAGCTTCAGGTATTTTTGTTACATCTGGTATCCAGGTGGTAAGAAAGTTTATCATATTGTCCCCTTCAGATTTTTCTGGTAGACCATATATTCTAATATTATTTCTTCTTGTTCGATTTTCCATATCGTCAAGCTTTTCTAGTAAATGTGTGTTCTGTTGAAGTAAGAATTCAGTTTGTTGTTCTTCTATTTGAACTCTAGTGTCAATGTCACTTAATGACTGTTCAATAAGTGATATCTGTCCTTTCTGCTGTGTAAACATTTCGTGAAACTGTTCCAGTTGTTGTGAGCACTTTTCTTTAAAAGTATCTATTTTATTGTCCATCTTGTCGATTTTTATTGTATGTTCCTGTATATTTGTAATGAGAGACTGCAGGTCTTTTTTGAGAGAAGAGTCTTGTGCTGTATTCCTTAGGTGACTCATGCTGTAAAGCTGATATTGGTGCTGATTTTCCAGTAATTAATTTGACAGGAATTATTCAAGTTCTGACAATAACATTTTTCTTATAGATGTTCAGAGTTATTAGAAATAAGTTAGTAATAAAATTTCTTCAAATTAAATATTATTTTGTAAAATTCCTGTCAGGAATTGTATTGAAGTATGAGAGCTGAAATGAAGTGCAGCTATCAGTTCAGCATCCTAGCCACACCCCTGCTAGATATATTTTCAATGCCCATCCTCAACTCACAATAAACTCACAATATTATCTGCACTTTCCAAAAAGGAGGTCTACTCCTCCAAACGTGAGCAATTGTTATTCAGTTTCTGTCTTATACAAGTGGTACAGTGAATTATCTTCTGTTTAAACTGTGAGCTTTGGCTGGCTAAGACCTGTATGCTATCAACTGAATGCATAAGTGAAGCTAAGTAACTATTATCTGCACTTTTATCAAATAATACACAATTTAAAGTAATTTGTTTGTGTTGCATTGAGGAATACCTAGCTGGAAGCTGTGACACTGTTTTTCAGTAGTACAAGTGGTATTTTCAGTTAAGGCTTGTTAAAAAACCTGCATAGCCAGTGATAGTGGGGGTAGTTTCCTTCATTGTTATTCAGTTTCTGTCTTATACAAGTGGTACAGTGAATTATCTTCTGTTTAAACTGTGAGCTTTGGCTGGCTAAGACCTGTATGCTATCAATTGAACGCATAAGTGAAGCTAAGTAACTTTTATCTGCACTTTTATCAAATAATACACAATTTAAAGTAATTTGTTTGTGTTGCATTGAGGAATATCTAGCTGGAAGCTGTGACTCTGTTTTTCAGTAGGTTCCCACCCACCTTCCCTGTTTCTGTCTTGGTGTTGATCTTGGTGGCTTTGAAACTGCCCGCCCCTCTTGTAAATTTGCACTTGGATACTCCTCCTGGGCCCATCTCATTTGCTCAATCAAAAAAAAAAAAAAAATTATCTGCTTTTACTGTATTTGTGTTTCTTCCTACTTTATTTTGGTTTTGCGTCATCTTAAAAGTACTCAACTATATTTATTACTGCTTGGTGTAAATCACTCTAAGCCTTTTAGTTTAAGCACTTGGGCTTCAGACCAGTTGTTTTACATTAAGAAGGTTTGTGGTCTGCACTGTAGTGGCAGGACAGGTAGCTTACATCCTTCTAAGTTGGGAACTGCTGACTGAGGGCTAAGTGTTTGTTATTCTAAAAGTGTATTAATTCTGGTTTAAGCACTTGGGCTTCAGGCCAGTTATTTTACATTAAGAGGGTTCGTGGTCTGCACGCTTGTGGGAGGAGAGGCTGGACTCTGCCCTTCTGAGCTGGGAATTTCTGGTTAAAGGCTTATAGTGCCTGCATATTTGAACTGCTTCTTACTGAAATTAGTACACCTTGTTTGCTGTAGCATAGACTAGATCCAGGCCTGCTGAATCTACCTTTGTTTGTATAACTTGTGCACTAATCCAGGCATTCTTTAAAGTACTCAATTGTATTTATTACTGCTTGGTAGTAACTTGATTAAAGTGTAGCTATCATTCTAAGTCTTTTGGATTAAGCACTTGGGCTCAGACCAGTTGTTTTACATTAGGAAGGTTTGTGGCCTGCACTGTAGTGGCAGGACAGGTAGCTTACATCCTTCTAAGTTGGGAACTGCTGATTGAGGGCTCAGTGTCTCTTATTCTAAAAGTGTATTAGTTCTGGTTTAAGCACTTGGGCTTCACGCCAGTTATTTTACATTAAGAAGGTTCGTGGTCTGCACTCTTGTGGGAGGAGAGGCTGGACTCTGCCCTTCTGAGCTGGGAATTTCTGATTAAAGGCTTACAGTGCCTGCATATTTGAACTGTTTCTTACTGAAATTGGTACACCTTGTTTGCTGTAGCATAGACTAGACCCAGGCCTGCTGAATCTATCTTTGTTTGTATGCTTGCTTGCTTGTTATTTCCCTGAAATGCTAATTCCACCTAAAACATGGATTTTCAGCGCTTCTGTGGATCCCTAGTGATATCTGCATTGCTTACTGTACTTATTTCCTTGTTTCACTTGAAAGAAAGTTACTGTTTGTCGTTTTTGCATTTAAGTTACCTGTAACACATTGCATTTAAGTTACCTGGCACTTGCTCACTACAGCAATTATATAAGTCAGCACTAAAAAATTAAAAGCACTACACCCTCACAAACTCCCCTTGAGTACCTTGTGCCCCATTGCCCCTTTTTTTCAATTATAAAGGAATTCCCAATACTATTCTACCATGTCCAAAGGTCAGTTGTCAATCTCCTCTCTGGTCCAGCTGGTGAATCTGGGAATCTTGAGGCAATGTTACAACTGCCTCATGTACACAGACAACCCTCTCCTCCTCCCAATAAATTCCAACACATGTGAGAGATGCAACCATACAGCCAAACTGGAGGCTAAGCTCTCTCAACTCAGTACTGGCGTAACCAGTCAGGAGGAGAAGGAAACCACACTCACTACAATTCCAGTCTCACATAGACCTACCACGACAGCAAACCAAACACATAAACATACAAAAACATACTCGGAGGCTCTAAATAAAAATCTGCCTAAGCAGCAGAGACCTCCAAAGCAGACACCCAAGCAACCGCTACCCCAAAACAAAACACGTGCAACACATAGCTCACAAAGCCAGTGTGCCGAACAGTCACAGCCCTTAAGGATAAACAACACACCTGATACACTTGTAATAGGTGACTCTATCGTCAGGCACACTGACGTCCCGCTCACCAGGCTGAACAAGGAGAAGGTCATGGTGAGCTGCCTGTCGGGCGCTAGGATCCACCACATTACACAAGCACTCAGGTCACTCCAAGGCAAGTACAAATATGACTCCGTCATTCTCCATGCTGGTGTGAATGACCTGAGACCTACCTCCCTGGACTACATGAAGAGAGACATAGAGGAGCTCTCTGAGCATGTAGCCCAGGCCGGTATGACCCTGACCTTGAGTAGCATCTTACACTCACCAAGAATGATGCCACAATATGAAGACAAGATGACTACTTTCAACAACTGTCTTAAGTATTGGTGTCATTCAAAGGGGATCCAATGCCTGTCAGCCTGGGATGACATGCTCGACAAGCCACGATGCTTCGCTAGGAACGGCTTGCACCTGTCACCCCTGGGCTTTCGGATATTGGCAAAGGATATTGCTACCCCCATAGTGCCTTTTTTAGGCAAGGCTCAAAAAACAAACCCACCTCCATAGGTATCACAAGGGATAAGAAACTAAGAGTAATGCTACTCAATGCCAGAAGTCTAAACCTCAAGATGCATGCACTCGAAACTCTCCTTAGCATGGAGAACAACGATATCTGTGCACAGCATTACCAGGTTATACCCCATAACATGCTTTTCAGCCCCAAAACTTGGACCGAACCAGAAAAGGAACGGGAGTATCAATATTCGTCAAAGATACCCACACCTCCAGGTTGGTGGCACAGCACGACGCATCAGAGACTATCCATGTGCAACTAACAGTGGGTAAAACTGCCTTCCAGTTTACAGCCTGCTACAGACCACCCTGCTAAACCCAGGAACCCCACTCGGCCTTCCTGAGAACACTGGAAAATATGAAGGTCTCTCCAAACGCCATTATATTGGGCGACTTCAACTACCCAAACATAGACTGGGAGCATTACTCTAGCTCCAACACCCTAGCTCAAAGGTTCCCAGAATTTATAAACTCAAATGCTATGGAACAACTTGTTACCACTCCCACAAGAGGGGAAAACATACTGGACCTGATCATCACCAACATGGGGACTCTATGCTCCAGACCAAAAGTGTATCCCTCACTGGTAAGATCAGACCATAAACTAATCTCACTGGATATTCACATCCCGACCCCACCCCCTGCCCAGAAAACCACAGTGAAAAACTTCTCTAAAGCAAATTTCACACTCCTCAAAACCGAGGTGGAATCCTTCAAAGCCCGGGCCTGTGGAAAATATGGCCCAGACCGCAGAATCCTTTATAAACGCATTCTATGAACACCTTCAGGAATGCATGGATCATGCAATCCCAAATAAAACCAAGACCCAATCCTCCAAAGGCAGACGTCCTGTCTGGTGGACCCCAGCCATAAACACACTATACAATAGAAGGAGGAAGCTACTACATGACAGAGCAAAATCCCAAAAAGGGAAGGCATCTCTGATCAGTGTTAGCAAAAAACTACGGGCACTCATAAAATCATCTAAGGCCAGCTTCGAGAGAAAAATTGCACAGGACACTAAGGATAATCACAAGGCTTTCTTTGGTTATGTTAGGAACCTGGATGGGAATTCCCAGATATGCTCAGAATTAGTCCAAAATGACAAAAAATACACCGAACCTACAGACATTGTCAACATCCTGGCTGACAGGTTCAGCGCAAACTTCTCCCCCCCTCCCCACCAAAAGGGCAAATATCTATCCCAGCAGAGTGCTGCCCCCCTGACATCTCAAATGCTCAGGTAAGAGCCGCCCTCTCCAAAGCAAAGAACACAGCATCAACGGGATCAGACGGTGTGCCGGGCTGCGTCCTACATGAACTCCAAGAAGAGCTAAACCCAGACATAAAACTACTGTTCAATCTCAGCCTTACTACAGGATAGGTACCCAAAGAGTGGCGTACAGCAACAGTGGTCCCTCTCCACAAAGGTGGTGAATCAACGGATCCTGGAAACTATCGCCATAAGCCTGACTAGCTTGGTCTGCAAAGCTATGGAAAGGATCATCATGGACCTCATAAATAAAGATATCGGGGACCTGCAGACACTGAATCCTACCCAGTTCAGCTTTGTTAAGGGCAGATCCTGCCTCTTAAACCTGGTCATTTTCTTTGAAACAATCACCAAGGCCATTGACGAGGGGAAGGTGGTCCACACAGCCTACCTGGACCTCGCAAAAGCCTTCGATACAATACCCCACTCGGGCATTATAGATACACTCACCAGCTTAAATATAAACCCCTATGTCACTAGATGGGTTGCAAACTGGCTCAAGGACAGAACCCACATGGTTAGAATTGCTGGAGCCATGTCAGACTCCAAACCAGTTACAAGTGGCGTCCCACAAGGCTCAGTCCTGGGACCTCTCTTGTTCGGTATATATTTCTCGGAGGTACAGGCCAACACGGAAGGACTGTGGCTGACCAAGTTCGCAAATGACTGTAAACTGGGTGTCACAATCGACTCTCCAGCTGACACAAGCATCCTACAAAAGGGCCTCATAGAAACAGACAACTGGTGCCAAAGCCATGGCCTCAAGCTAAATGCCAAAAAGTGTATAGTCAAAACAAAGTGCCCACAAATTACCACATAGGTGGTAATCCATTAAGTACAGAAGAAGTAATTAGGGACCTGGGGACCCAAGTTGATAGCAATCTCTCATTTGACAACCACGTGGCCAAAGTGGTTAGAAAAACATTTTATATAGCCCACCTAATCATGAACGGATTCACATCTAGATCAGGGGAGGTCATCGTGCCTCTTTACTCATCCCTCATCAGGCCCATAATTGAGTACAATGCCCCTTTTGGGATGTACCTTACCAGACACCTGCAGCAACTGGAAAGACCCCAAAAGTACCTCACCAAGAGGATCAAAGGGCTCAAACAGATGCCATATGCTACCTGGTTAAAGAAACTCCAGCTCTACTCAGTGGCATACCGCCTGCTCAGAGGCGATCTGTGCCTGACGTATAAAGCCATGTCCAATCCGGAATTAATGGACATGCTGCACCTCAGAAAATCCAAATCCCATCGAACTACATGCTTGAGAGACTTGAACCTCAGCACTGAAATAAATAGGACATGCTGGAGGGACAGATTCATAACCCAGAGGCTCCCTTCACTCTGGAATAAAATCCCAGTCCAGGTTAGGCAGAGTCCCTCATTGACTCTCTTCAAGAGGAATCTTGATGAGTGGATGGGAGATCGTAGGTTTACCCCGGGTATCACTTTTGTGTCACTGTTAGACAGAGGCACAGTATACTAACCACGAAAAAGGGCATAGCAAAATTAATTTAAAATGGGTGGCGAAAGCCAAACACACTCTGGCTAGGCTTATAAATGCACTAGGGCAGATAGCCTAGTATGAACCTATGAACTGGCTGAAATCAATGGCTGCACCAACATATATTACCTATTCTTAAATTATGGTTAACCATGTTAATGCATGCTGCAGCACATGTTCCCACTTACTCAAGATTGCTGCCTGTTATCTTATCACTACTTCGTTCCTAGATGTAAAAAACAACTTGCACACTTTCATTAAACATTAAAGTTGAGCCTTCAGAAAAAGGACACTGGCTAACCTTAAAAAAATTGTACTATGCTCATATCCGATAACAACCACTTCCACAAATATTTGCTGTCACCCATTACGCAGACTGCTGTGGAAATATATGACATGCACTTCCTTTTTTTTTTTTTTCAAAACAAGTTTATTGTTTTAACATATAAGAGAAATATCATAACAATTTTATACAAATAATTAAAAATAGGTATTATTATAATATTCAACAAAACAACTAAAGTATTTACAAAGACATCCACTACAATCAGATCAATTAATTAAACTAAAATACTGTGCTATTGAAATTAGAATTTTTTTAACAAATTTTGTAAATTATCCCATACAATAAAATGTGATGTTTTTCTAGTTGTTCTCATTCTAATTGTGCTTATTTCCATATGACACATTATATTCATAACATTTTTAAATTCATTGAACGAAGGAGGTGTATCTGAAATCCAATTTCTAGTTATTATTTTCCTAGCCACTGCTAGGATAGACCATAACAAGGGAAGCTTAATCTTTTAACACACTGAGGTACAGGTGTGTTGAATAATATAAGAGACTTAGAAATAATGAAATTATCTGTAAAATGAGCCTGCAAAATTCATTAATTGACTTCCAGTATTCTTTCAACTTCATACAGTCATAAAACATATGAGCCCAGTCAGCATTAATTTCTACATTACATCTCTTACATAGATTATCTTTATTATTAATTTTATTCATCATCAAAGGTGTATAAAAGATCTATGTAAAATTTCCATGTATAAAGTCTCCAGACAATGGAAGATGTAGTTCTATAAGCAGATTCCAATATATATTGTTTATCTTGTTGAGTTGGTGGGTCCCCATTAATAGAGGTGAAATAATTCCAGTATGAATCTACATTGTAAAAAGTTTCTTGTCTGATAATTTTATGTATATATGAAAGTTTACCTTTATCAGAAACTTTATGCTGTAAATTTATTATCAAGTAATCAATCAGTTTTGGAATAGATTCTTTAACTGTTATAGACATTAGATCTATTCTATCAATGAGATGTTGTCTAAAGATCTGAACCTCTAACCAGCAAGTTTCTCTTAGATCAAATTCTTGTTTTAAGAAATCTAGATTTTTAACTTTATTATCAGATATCAGCTGATACCAGTACTTTAGATTATTATCTATAGCTAAATGAGCTCCTTCAGAAGTAGATGACATAAGCATACCCTGAGTATAAATTATAGGAATACAATAAAATTCCATTCCTATACTTAGGGTGCATGAATATAAAGTTACGATAACTAATAATAATATTTAATGGGTAACAGACCATATGTTTAGGTGTAATAGGTGAAGTACAAAATTCCTTTAGCAACCACAACATGGAGTTATTTATAATCATATTTTTATGTGTTAAGGAGATTTTCATGAAGTGCATACTAATTAGCTCCCAATAATCTTTCCATTTTGCGACATATGACCGATCTATTAATAAAGTAATAACTTTTATAATAGAAGAGATAATATATAAATTAAAGTCTGGAAAAGAAATACCCCTTGAGACCAGCTATTAGTATGTTTCTTTAATGCAATCCTAGGTCTATTAGGTGCCCATAAGAAATTTAACATTAGTGTATTCAGTTTCTTGATAGTTATTTTTGTAGGTGAAAGTATTATTGATTGTATTAAGTATA
>NC_056749.1:671115913-671155913 GCF_019279795.1 Protopterus annectens | reverse complement strand
TTTCATACAAATCCTATTATTCACTGTGCCCACACAGTCAAAAGCATTTATATATATTAATAAAGAAAAGAAAAGAGAGTAGAAAATAAAAGGGAGTGAGGCAGAAATAAAAAATGTAAGAGAAAGCTGTAAGAAGTATATACAATGGAATGTTACTTACTGTTTATATTAATAGAGTTAAAAATAAAACTATTATTTACTCTTATTTAGTTCTGATTATTATTAGTTAAAGCATGACAGATTATTTACAAACAAGCATAAGCAGTATAATCAAGCAAGTATAATTAGAAATAGCATTTGAAGAACTTATAAACTTTTACAAGAAATAAATATGTTATTATTCTATTAATGATATTTTCATTACTGTTCTCTCCCTGCCCTCCCCCGCCCTTTACCCACTACATAATCTAAATAGAATGTCATTGTTTAAACAAAGAAAATAATAAAAGAAGAAGGAAAAAAAATGGTAAAGATAAAAAAATGTATCAAATTACTAACCTTACTTTTTTCAGAAAGAAAAACAAATCGAGTCACAGCCTGCCATTAAATCCTCAGGCATTTTGACTGGTTATGAAACAAAACATTTCTTTGCACATAGAGAATAACTTTGATTAAATCTTTTCCAAAATATTTGTGGCTTTCTGGAAATGCAGGAACTATATTCAAAAAGATTAATAATGAACTAAAATGATGAGAGAGAAAACATATAACAAATCATTTGTTTTTAGTCTCTTCTTCTTCTCTGAAGTCTTCCAGGAAGCTTCAGTTGCCAATCTCTTTAATGAAGAACTAGCCCATTCCATTTCTTCTATTTTATCCAAAATCCTTTCTTTGACAAACAGTAAAGCAGAGTCTAAATCATCAAGACCTTAGGACCATCAGGAAGGAAGATTTTAAGCTTGGCAGGAAACAGAAGGTATGTTTTAAACTGTGCTTTTTTAAGCTCCCTTATTAGTGGCAGAAAAACTTTTCTTTTAGCAATTACCATGGAAGAATAGTCATTGTCAAAATGCACAGTTGTCTCATTAAACTTAACAGGAGCTTTAGCCCAAGCAGATTTAAGAACCATCTCTTTATCAAACGATGATAGAAATCTAACTATAACTGATCTAGGATAGTTTTTGTTAGAGTTAGTATTAGCTATAGATCTATGTGCTCTTCGATACCAAAAGAGAATGCTTCTGGTAAATCTAAAGTTTTAGGGAGCCATGTTGTTAAACAAGAAGTAATATTGTTACCTTCAATATTTTCTGGCAGTCCAAAAATCCTAATGTTATTGCGCCTAGATCTATTTTCCAGGTCATCCAGCTTTGTTTGTAAATGTGTATTTTGTTTCAGCAGAAACTCAATGTTGATTTCCTGTTCTTGTATTTTATTTTCCATGTCATTCACAGCTTCTTCTATGCCTGTCATCTGGATCTTTTGTTGTTGCAGGTCCATATGTAACAAGTCTATTTGTTTTGTAGTTTTTCTATGAAAGTGTCTATTTTAGTATCCATTTTATCCATCTTAGCAGTAAGTTGCTGGACTATAATTATCAGAGACTGAAGTTCTTTCTTGATGCTGGAGTCTTGAGAATTTGTCTTACTGGAACTCATTTCAGACTAATAAACTGACAGGAAAATTTCCAAAGTAATTTCTGACAGGAATATTATTAAGATTTCCTTTCTTTTTTAGATATAGTTCAAGAACTATATAAAACAAACATATTTAGAAAGAAAATTACTTCAAGAATTAATTTTTTAAGTAATTAATTCCTGTCAATGTAATGAAATTGGTGGAGCTGAAGAAATCTGCTGCTATCCTGTGTTCATCCTTGGCCACGCCCCTTGACATGCACTTCCTGATGACAGCTAAAACTAAGGCATATATAACACAACAACACAAAATAAACTTTTTTGCAGAGGGGCAAGCCCCCTGACCCCCCCCCACACACACATACCTGTAATTGCATTTATACTTATTTACTTATTTTCACACTACCTGTTTGGATCATACTACAGTAAGGTAAGGAAAAGTGACAATTCTCTAATTCCCATGGTAGTGTGATCTTTCCTACTCCAACAACGCATGCTCACCATCTTAACCCATCAGCCAAAATGTTAACAAAATGCACTAGTAGACTAAACATACTTTTAACCAACCTTGCTGAATCCATATATACAGAATCTTATGAACATACATACATATTTACATATACAGATAGATATGTTTACACACACACACACACACATACACATACACACTCACACACACACACACACACAGGTGATGCTTGAAAAATTGGTTCAGTACGTTTGCAGGATTTTGAACAGCAGGATGGGAAAAGAAGGAAGAGGAAAAACAACTCTGCGACAGGTTCTCCCACTGGAGTGGGAAAGTGTTAAGATGAATCAGTCAAATGCTAGTGGAGTCTACGGCAGTGGGTGTGGCTTAAAAAGGTCCTAGACCAGTGACAGCAGCACCTCCGCCCAACACACATCTGAAAATGCTCATCTATAATTAGAGCTGCCAAAATTATGGACCAGACTACAATGAATGTAAAACAGGGTTGTGAAGTGGGGGGAACAAAGTCAAAGCAGCCAGTGTGAAGTACTGCCTATGTGAGCAAACAATCTAATATTAGGACAAAATGACACCAGTTATCTCTTATCAATCAGATTCTGTCAGCAAAAAGACCTTCTGACCCACAGTGTCTACTATTTCCTTACCTTCTCTACATATTGCAGATCCTAATTAAAGAGATTCAACATTTATTTTTTATCTAACATAAACCTTAAATATCTCCCAAAATTATTTAATTCTTTCAGTTTTTGATGCTAAAGTATCTAATGATAGGGTGTTCTATTATTCAGCATGTGTTACCTGGAAAACTATTTCCTCCCATTTTATTTATTTATTTGTTTGTTATTAAGTTAACTGGGTGGGTGGACTGGCTGCAAGGCTATTTTCAGCAAAACAACAAAAGTAAGAAATACAAAGGAAAATATAAAGGCATGACACAGAAAAATGTTAACACTGTGTTATGTTACATATGTTGTACTAAAATGCACAGTGACAATTGTAACTATTTACATCAGATGCAACTGTTTCACATATTTTCATTAGAAAAACAATCTCAGAAATATTTACTCTTGGTAATGAACTGTTATTGTGGTACATTATTATGTATTCAGTAGCAATTTTTGTTGTTTGTAGCAAATTAATCCTAAGCCTTCCATATTATATCTTCAAACTGTTCTTTTTCTCTTTTCTCAACTTGGAATCTGAAAATGTCTTTGAGATGTTTGTTTTGTTCATATCACCCCACTCTCCCCTTTCTTAAGGC
The DNA here is from genome assembly GCF_019279795.1 of Protopterus annectens. Taxonomy (NCBI): domain Eukaryota; kingdom Metazoa; phylum Chordata; order Ceratodontiformes; family Protopteridae; genus Protopterus; species Protopterus annectens. The sequence continues at coordinate 671,152,585 of NC_056749.1, read as the reverse complement.
GGTAACCCAGCTTCTGATGAAGTCAGTGCACTTTTTTTGTTGCCTCCTCCCTGTGCTGATATCATCTTGTCTTTATCCTGGTGAGAAAGAAATCTCATAGCTAGTACCAGTGGCTCAGTACTTGTAGCCCTGGCCATGATCTAGGAGAACAAGGTTCCAGTAGTTGACCTAGCACATTCGCCGTTGAGTGGAGGGAGACAGCCATTGATCACTTCTATTTATGTGTGGGGATTGGAGAGTGGAACCTGGAACTTCAGCCCTGACAGCACAAGTGTGCACTGAGACTGTGTGATGGCAGCATTTACAAAGATGGCACTGCACGCACAAGTGCACTACAACATATATGTTGACGTAGTCAACAAATCACTGCCGAAGCCTCCCAACAACCCCTCATACAAACCTCAACCACACAGGCAGTCCTATTCCTGCTATAACAAATCTTATATCCTCATCACACACCTCAAACAAGGGTCACCAGGGCTACTCGTCATCACCCTTAAGGTTCTCAAGGCATGCCGCTACCCACAGTAATAATGACTCCACAGTTACACACTCAGACTCAGGAAAACCCAGACTGGACAAAGACAGGGTAATCTGTACCTCTGCCACCAGAAATCACAATGTGACTATAGCCCTCTCTCTGTCTCTTGTTCTCTTTGGTGCCAGGAATCATAATGTGACTACTGTCCTGAAGTCTGTAGTCATACTACATCCCTTGTGGAAAGCAATAACATATAAATGTTCTGCCTGCTCTGCATTATTCACATTTAAATTACAATGGCTGAAACAAATGTCATGAGAATGCATGACCAGGTTTCCAACAATCGTTCAGGGCCAACAGCCTAGTAAGAAACAATGAAACTATGAAACCATAACATCTCTCTGACACCCAAATAAGAGTATAACTTTGTAGCTGCCCATATAGAGGTGCAAGATCTTAGATGCTTCACAATGAGAAGGATACACAGAGACACGACTGGGCTGTTACATCACATGTCTGAACAGGACAGACTCAAACCTTGAGCAGTACTCTGTTTTCACAAGAGATAACTGATTTCAACAACTGGCTAACCTCAGAGCTACTCAAGTGTGGATAAGTGAGCTTATATGCCTCAACCTAAAGGAGACAACACTGACAACTGATAGAGTTTTCAAAGCATGTGTCCACAGGAAAGACTCTGGTCTTGTGCAGTACTATGACTTCTCCGTGAATGATAACTTAGTTCTTACATAAAAAAACTGGCTTCAACAACTATCAGATTAACTGGTGTTACTCCAGGGGACGTTTGTGTACTGCTGAAAACTTCTGCTATCTTTAGAGTGCCTTTTTATTCAAGTTCATCTTCTGGGCATCACAGCATAACCTACTCCAATCCAGCCAACATTAAGGTGGCACTGTTCAACAATGCAAAAAGTCTAAACATAAAATGCCGTTTTACTGTTGTTATCAAAGTATGGTTTTAGTATACTAATAGCAGCCCCTCTACTCCAGGGTTTTGCACCTATCATGCATTCAGGCTTTTAGAAAGCTGTGTGGACGGTATCAATAATTATGCACAACCCCAGCATCTCACTCAGTACTTCACATATCAGTCTAGAACTTCAGGGGTCCTAGTGACATTCAGCAATACCAACTATTTTTGGCCAGGTACAGGTTCCATTCCATGTTGTTTACTAATCATGGAATATGTGTAACCCAGTTAGAAAATGTATCTAATAAACATAATACCTTACTTATGGATTACTAACAGTTCATCAAATGGCATTACTACATAATCAATATGTAAACCCACAGATACCCAGACTTTATTACTGCCAGTCCCTAGATTTAACTGCCCTCCTCCAACCAGAGGTACAAACCTTTATCTTGTTCTAACAAATAACTCTCCAACATGTGGGTTACCATGCATCTCAACCTCCCTGGATAGGTTTGACCATCAGAAATTTATTTTCTCTCCCAGAACTAGAAGCATTGAACCCTGATAATTTAATCATATTCAGAAACCTCTTTAAAGCAAACATCTTATTTATTAATGATATGAAGACATTTAAATGTAAGTATTCCTCTTATAACCATTTTACTAAAGCCACTGTGTATGCCTCTGACTTCTTCTCACACTTAAACAGCTGCATCAAGGCATCTGTCATTGTATGCCACATGTATCATGGGAAATTCAATAATAAACCCATCTTGTGGAACTGATATCAAGAGTTAAAAAAACGCCTGATGTGCATAATAGACCCCATAACCCTCCAAAGCCAAAAAGGCCTCAAACATGCCATTAGGAGCTGTAAGGCTAGCTTTCTCTCAGGGTGGCCACTTCCACCAAAGACAGCCATAAGGGCTTCTTCAGCTGCACTAAGAAACTTGCAACTGACATTCAGTACTGCTTAGAATGGACATCTAATGACATTGCTCATTTTGACCTTGAGACCACTGTCATAATCATCACCAACAATACAGCTCAAATTTCACCTTGCTCCCTCACCCCAACCCACCTCCACTTTTCCCAAAACCACTTTCCATCCCAAGATCCATCCTGGCTGGGTCCTACCAGTATGTCTCAAACCAAAAACTCTAATAATATGGGTCCTGATAATATCCCCTGCTGCCACTTTGTGACTGCAGCATAGCTGAAAAGTGCCCCAGTGAAAGTACAGTTGTGTACACTTACCATAAATGTAGATGTTCGAGTGTATTCAATGTTGCAGTCATTACATTTGGGTTATCTGCCTGCAGGTAGCCCTCAGCCGGCCTGATTATCAAAGTTTTGGGTCCTGCGTCAGATGCTGTCTCTTCTTCCATGACGTCAGGTAGTCAGGGGTATAAAGCATGCAGCCAACGCCATTACATCAGTTTTTCTTGCCTCAGATGTCAGGTGCCCCCATAATGGGAAGCAATTATATACAAGGTTACACCTCCAACAAAAAGCAAATACACCAGAAAGCTAAAATACAGTAAACAAGAAGAAAGGAATAGTCAATAGAAGTCAGGGGGCTGGAGGGAGGGTAACCAGGACTGCAACAGTGAATACACTCGAACATTTACATTTATGGTAAGTGTACACAGTTGTACTATGTTCTTCGTGTTTCACTGTTGCAGTCATTACATTTGGGTAGATTCCCAAAGCTAAGCAAGGGAGAAGGCAGTTAGAGAGCATTTGGACCAGCTATTAAGCCCTGCAAGACTGCAGTGGCAAAACCAGCTCTGGAATTAGAAAAAATAGGCAAGTGGTAATGCTTGGTGAAGGTATGTACAGAGCTCCAGGTAGCAGCTTCTAGGATGTCCCTGGTAGGAACACCTCTGAGAAAGGCTGTTGAAGTAGATGCAGCCCTGGTGGAATGTGATCTTATCCCCTGTGGGGTAGGTTTTCCATGGTGCTTATAGCAGAAATGAATGCAATGGCCTATACACTTAGAAATGGTTTGCTTTGAAATGGCCTTACCCTCTGCCCCTGCAGCAAAGGCAACTAGCAGCTGTTCAGTTTTTCTGATAGGCTTAGTCCTGTCCAAATAAAATCTAAGTTGTCTGTGCACGTCCAAAGAGTGCAGTATTCGTTCTCCTTTGTAATGTGGATTAGAAAAGAAGGTTGGCAAATGAATGGATTGATTAAGGGCCACACTAGATACCACCTTGGGTATAAAGGAAGGACTGGTCGAGAGGGACACCCTATCTGCATGGAAGATGATGAAGGGCTCAACTGCCATGAGGGCCTGTAATTCAGACATTCTTCTTGCTGAAGTGATGGCTAGAAGGAAGGCTGTTTTCCAAGAAAGGAATTTCAACTCTGCAGTTGCAGCTGGCTCAAAAGGAGGTAGAGTGAGCTTTTCCAACACAAAGTTAAGGTCCCAGGCTGGAGTAGGGGCTCTCCTGGGTGGTCTTAAATTTTTGGCCCCTCTGAGGAATTGCTTCAGCAGGGGGTGAGAGAAGTGGGGTGGCTCAGTACTGTAATGAGCTGAAATGGCTGAGGCATGAATTTTAATAGATGAGAAGGAAAGGTCCTTGTGGAGCATCTCTGTTAAGTACTGAAGAATAAGCGGTAAGCTGGGCACTGTTGCGCCCATCCCCTGAGTCTGGCTCCAGGAACCGAATCTTTTCCACTTTTCAGCATAGGATTTTCTAGTACTAGGCTTCCTTGCTTCCAGAATGACATCCAGCACTTGCTTACTGAGGGAGGGTACTGGAGAGCTCAGGTAATTAGCCAAGCTACAAGGTTCAGGGTTTGAAGCTGAGGGTGCAGAATCTGGCCCTCCTGCTGGGACAGCAGGGAAGGGGTCTGAGGCAAGTGCCATGGTTCCAGCAGTGACATACTGCGCAAGAGGGGGTACCAGTGTTGGCGTGGCCAGTCTGGTGCAATGAGAATTGTCCTTGGCTTGTCCTGTTTGATCTTTAGCAGAACTTTCAAGAGGAGAGGCAGAGGGGGAAAGGCATAAATTGAGAGGCTTTCCCAGGTGAAGGACACAGCTTCCACTTTCCAAGCTTGACTGTGGGAAGTCCTTGTGCAGAATTTGTCCAACTGGCAGTTCTGAGGGGAGGCAAACGGGTCTATCTCTGGGCTCCCCCATTTGTTTCTCAAAACGCTGAATATCTTTGGTTCCAGTTTCCACTCGTGTGGGTCCATGAGATTTCTGCATAGGTCGTCTGCCAGTGAATTTAGCTTGCCTGGCAGGTATTGAGCTTGTAGGTGCACTTGGTAGCTCAAGGCTATGTTCCACAGAGCCATGGCTAGTCTGCAGAGAGGATACAAGTGTGTTCCCCCCTGCTTGTTTATGTACCACATAACAGTGGTGCTGTCTGTCTTTACCAATAATTGTCCTGGAAGAATATGGTCCTTGAAGGCTGTCAGAAAATTCTGTACAGCTAACATTTCTTTTTGATTAATATGCAGGTGCATTTGACTTGGGTTCCTTTTGCCCTGAATGCACTGCCCTGCCAAGTGAGCCTCCCATGCATAGTCTGATGCGTCTGTTGTTAGGGTTTGGGCGGCAGGGGGTAGAGTGAATGGCAGTCCCTTGTTGTGGTAGCAGGCCTCTGCCCACCAAAGGAACTCTGTCTTTATGCAAGGAATAATAGGGATCATTGATTGCAGGTGCATTTGACTTGGGTTCCATTTGCCCTGAATGCACTGCCCTACCAAGTGAGCCTCCCATGCATAGTCTGATGCGTCTGTTGTTAGGGTTTGGGCAGCAGGGGGTAGAGTGAATGGCAGTCCCTTGTTGTGGTAGCAGGCCTCTGCCCACCAAAGAACTCTGTCTTTATGCAAGGAATGATAGGGATCAGTGATTCCAGGTCCTGAGAATGTTGACACCAAAGGCTTTTTAGATACCATTGTAGTTTCCTCATATGCAGTCTTGCATATGGAATTAGTAGGATGCAAGAGGCCATGAACCCCAGGGCTTGCAGTATTTTTCTTGCAGATAGCTGGATCTTTGTGGCCAGTAGTTTGAAGTAGGCTGTCAAATAAACTTGTTTCCTATGGCGTGAGGCAGGCCATCTGGGAAGTTGTGTTCAAGCTTGCTCCCAGGAATACAATTTGTTGGCAGGGTACTAGGTGAGATTTCTTTTCATTTATGGTGTACCCCAGTGAGGTTAGCAGTTTCTTAACAAATGCCAGATGATTTAATAGTATGTCCTGGCTTTCTGCCTGAATTAGACAATCGTCCAGGTATGGGTATATTTGAATATTTCTTTGCCTGCAGAATGCAATGACTTGAGCTAGGCACTTTGTGAATACTCTGGGCGCAGTAGATAAGCCAAAGGGCAGTGCAGAGAACTGATAGTACATGTAGCCTGCTCTGAAGCGTAGGTATTTTCTGCAAGATTCCCTTATTGGGATGTGCAGGTAAGCTTGTCCAATGTTGCCAACCAGGCACTTTTGCCTAGCATAGGAAGCAGATGATGAAGAGTTAGCATTTTGAATTTTGGGATTATCAAAAAAGTGTTTAGAATGGACAGGTCCAGGATAGGATGCCATGAGTTGTCTTTTCTGGGTACCAGGAAAAGTCTTGAATAAAAACCTTGTCCCCATTCCTCTGCTGGGACAGGTTGAATAGCCCTGATACTTAGAATTGACAGAACCTGCTGTTGAGCCTCTGCCCACTGATTTGGGGGTAGGTCTGGCCAACCGTGTGGGGTTGGTAAGGAGTGGAAGTTCAATCTGTATCCTTGGGTAACTATATTTAAAACCCATTTGTCTTAGGTACTGAGTTTCCAGTTTTTTGCATGCAGGGTGATTTTTCCCCCTAAGGGAGCAGACAGTTGAGCAGGGCTTGGAAGATTTAAGGTTACGTCATTGTGACAGTTTACCATAGGGGGTGTCTTACTACTTTCAGCTTTGGAAGTGGGAGCCCCCCACTGCTTAGGCCTGTGAGTACCTTGAGACTGTAGCCTAGGTGGTTTGCTGTTCCTGGGTTTGGACTAAGAAGGCCTGGAAGAGACAGGAAAGGACCAATTCTTAGAAGGCCAATGTCCACTAAATCTGGGAGGCTGTACTTGCAGGAAATCTTTAACAGTTTGCATAGATTTAGCTTTTTCCTCCATCTTTTTAAGTACTTCTGCTTTGTTGCCAACAGGCGGTCTTGGTTTAAGGAAGCATCCAGTAATTTAGCTTTAATATGATCTGGCAAATTTTGCTCCTTAAGCCAAGCATGCCTTTTAAGAACAGACCCAGTGACAGCAGCCCTGCCAGATGCTTCTAAAGAGTCATAACCACATTGCAAAGTATGTTTACCAACTTGTTGAGCAGAATGCATTAAATCTTGTAATTCTTTATTTTCAGCACAGTCAGGAATCAACATCACTTTCTGTTTAACCAGTCCAATAATATGCTGCTGATATTTTAACATATGAAACTGGCAGTTTAAGGCCCTAATGGCCAAAGTAGCAGAAGTGTATACCTTCTTACCCCATCTGTGCAGGGCCCTGGAATCTCGATCAGAGGGGGTAGGGTTTTCGGCAGTAGTAGCCTTAATGCCTTTAGGTCCCTGTGAAATGGTCTCTGGGTCCGCAGTAGGATTCTTAAAGAGGAATTTGTGAGAGTCAGGTACTCTGTAATACCTGTCAGGTTTTCTGGGAGACAGAGGTAAAGTGTCTGGGGCCAGGCTAGATTCCAAGAAGGCATTATCTACAATGTCCAGTACAGGAGGGATAGCTAAAGACCTGTGTTGAGGTAGGAGTAAGAATTCCTTAATCCTCTTTTTTGGAGTCAGAGTAATTCTGGCTTTCTCAGCGGAAATGCTCCCTTAGAGTGTGCAAGGTTTCACCAAAAGAAAAATCTTCTGGAGGGGAAGCAGATGGTATGGAGTCCTCTGCATCAGAATCCTCATAGGTAGATAAGGGCAAATCCCAGTCATCAGAAGAAACAGAAATTTCAGAATCCTGATCAGAAGAATCAGAAGGAAAATCAGTTCTAAGTCTCTTAGAGGAAGAAGGCTGACTTCCCCTAATTAGAGTAATAAGGTCTTCAGCCATTCTTATCATTTGTTTTTTAGGCATATGGGCCTAACCATGCGGTTTGGACGTCAATTTTCTAGGCGTGGGTCGAGTTTTAAGCCTTGAAGAAGAGGATGGTATCGGTTTGAAATGCAAGTCCATAGGCCTGAATACACACCCAGAAGCACAGTGGCTCCTTACCTATCCAAGGTAGAGACATCCATAGGTTCCATAGTCGAAGAAGCATCTCGCAGCATACCGGACTCCGAATGGGTCTCAGTAGAGACCTGCAAATCTGAAGTAGCAGGTATTAGGGGGTGCGAAAGCGCCTCACTGAGTACGGGCGAACTGGTGACTAGCTTAACGGAAGCGTCAACAGCTTTGGACCTATGCAGTCTGTCTTTATCTTTACGTTTTTTTCTGAATGTCGGTAGTCAGGTGGCTTACCGAAGCCATTTCTGGATAATTAAACCGAGTACCGAAATAGTTTGCTGCAAAAATGGACCAACAACGAATAGTTTGAGGAATGAATAAGGCACAAAACTGACAGCGAGGGACGTCGTGGTCTGGGCCTAGGCAAGGAATGCAGTAGGAATGAAAATCTTTATGAGGTATTTGTTTTCCACAGGTAATACAATTGTTAACTTTTACTGACATCAGTTTACAGCAAGAAAAAGGATTGCAACGGGGTACTTAGCTTTTTGAAGACTTTGGTTCTGAAACTCGAAAATGAAAATTTCAGGAGTCGGCCAACCAGCACTTGCGAACTACTTCTGCTTCGGGCACCGCGCGGCAAGAAAGACTGATGTAATGGTGTCGGCTGCATGCTTTATATCCCTGACTACCTGACAGATAACCCAAATGTAATTACTGCAACAGTGAAACACGAGCTGTTTATCTCGAGCCTGTACACAGAATAGATCCCATATATCTGGAGACCTGACATACTGGTACTGTTACAAAAAGATAGCCTCACTCAAGATTCAAGAAATAACATATTCATAAGTCTCACTAGCATCATATCCAAACTCAAGGAAAGTACAGTTGTGTACCAACCATAAATGTAGATGTTCGAGTGTATTCACTGTTGCAGTCATTTCTCTTGGGTTATCCTGCTGGCAGGCTACCCTCAGTCGGCCAGAATTCCAAAGTCTAGGTCCAGCATTGGTTGCTGTTGCCTCTTCCCTGACATCAATGCGCCAGGGGTATAAAAGATGCAGCCGACGCCATTTTCTTCAGTTTTTCTTGCCCCAGATGTCAGGTGCCCCAAATAGGTAGGCTGAAAAATATACCAATAAGAAATGCATGCACAAAAATAACATTTCCTTCATCTACAAGCAAATACACCAAAAAGGTTGTATAGGATAGAGAAGTGCAGATACGTCCCAGCAAAGGGAAGGGGGATGGTGGGTGGGTAACCTGGACTGCAACAGTGAATACACTCGAACATCTATATTTATGGTAGGTACACAACTGTACTATGTTCATCGTGTTTCACTGTTGCAGTCATTACTCTTGGGTAGAATCCCAAAGCTGAGGATGGGTGGCTGGGCTAAATAGGATTAGGAGAGGCTATGAGGCCCTGTAGAACTGTAGTGGCAAAGCCTGCTCTGGACGTAGAGTAGAGAGGCAAGTGGTAGTGCTTTGTAAAGGTGTGCACTGAACTCTAAGTTGCAGCCACTAAGATATCTTTGGTTGGTACTCCTCTGAGGAAAGCTGCTGAAGTGGCTGCTGCTCTGGTGGAATGAGGCCTAATGCCCTTAGGCACTGATTTGCCATGGTGAAAATAGAAATGGATGCAATAGCCTATCCACTTAGAAATAGTCTGTTTTGAGATGGCCTTTCCTTGTGATCCTGCAGCATGACACTAAAAGTTGCTCAGTCTTTCTGAAAGCTTTAGTTCTGTCCAAGTAGAAGCGCAACTGCCTGTGTATGTCCAAAGAATGCAGACTTTTCTCACCCTTGTTCTGTGGATTTGGGTAAAAGGTAGGCAAGTGAATGATTTGGTTGAGGGCCACACTGGACACCACCTTAGGTATAAATGTAGGGTTTGTCCTCAGAGAAACCCTGTCTGGATGAAAAATGATGAAAGGCTCCACAGCCATGAGTGCTTGTAACTCCGAGACTCGCCTTGCAGAGGTTATTGCTAGGAGCAGAGCTGTTTTCCATGATAAGAATTTTATATCTGCTGTTGATGCTGGCTCGAAAGGAGGCAGTGTGAGTTTTTCCAAAACATAATTGAGGTCCCAGGCCGGAATCGGTGTTCTCCTTGGAGGCCTAATGTTTTTGGCCCCTCTGAGGTACTGCCTTATTAAAGGATGAGAAAAGATAGGTGGTTCCGTATTGTAATGTGCTGAAATGGCAGAGGCATGAATCTTAATTGATGAGAAAGAAAGGCCTTTGTTCAGCATCTCAGTTAGGTATTGTAAAATCTGAGGAATATTTGTACAGACATGTCAGTGCCTTGTTCCTGGTTCCAAGCACAGAACCTCTTCCATTTTTCTGCATAAGATTTTCTGGTACTGGGCCTCTTGGCCTCCAATAACAGCTTTTGAAAGAGGAGTGTTCTGAATGGCTACATTATCCGCCATGTTGCCAGATTTAAGGTCCTGAGTTGGCTGTGCAGGATCTGATTGTTTTGTTGGGTCAGCAAGTGAGAAGTTTGAGGCAATATCCATGCTGGACCTTGAGACAAGCTCTTTAGGATTGGGTACCAGTGTTGGCGTGGCCAGTCTGGTGTAATCAGTATCATTTTTGGCTTCTCTTGTCTGACCTTTAGGAGTACTCTGGGAAGGAGAGGCAGTGGGGGAAAAGCATATACTGTTAGATTTTTCCAGCTGAATAATAGGGCGTCCACTTTCCATGCTTGCTTGTGATAAATCCTTGTGCAAAATCTCTGCAATTGACAGTTGTGAGGGGAGGAAAATAGATCTATGTCTGGGCATCCCCATTTCCTTATTATCATGCTGAAGACTTGTGGATCCAGTTTCCCTTCATGGGGATCCATGAGGTTTCTGCTTAGTTCGTCTGCCAGAGTATTTGTTTTTCCAGGCAGGAATTGTGCTTGCAGGTGAACTTGAAAAGTCAATGCTGTGTCCCATAAGGTCATTGCTTGTCTGCAGAGGGGGTAGGAATGTGTACCTCCCTGCTTGTTTATGTACCACATGACCGTAGTGTTGTCTGTATCAGTAACTGTCCTGGATGAAGCAGGTCCTTGAAAGCTGTCAGGGCATTTTGAACAGCTAGTATCTCTTTTTGACTGATGTGAAGATGCATCTGGTTTGCAGGCCATGTGCCCTGAATACATTTTCCTGCCATATGGGCCCCCCAGGCATAATCTGATGCATCCGTTGTCAGTGTCTGTCTGGCTGTGGGTAAACTAAATGGCAGACCCTTGTTGTGGTGACAGGCTTCTGCCCACCATCGAAACTCCTGTTGCAGGCAGGGAATGAGTGCAATTACTGTCTCCAGGCTGTGGCAATGCTGAGTCCAAACAATTTTCAGATACCATTGTAGTTTCCTCATATGCAGTCTGGCATATGGAATTAGTAGAATGCAGGATGCCATGAAACCCAAGGCCTGCAGGATTTTCCTTGCAGATAAGTGGGTTTTTGTTGCCAATTTCTTGAAGTAAGTAGTCAGTTGTTTTTGCTTGTCTGGCGTGAGATAAGCCATCTGGGCAGTTGTATTCAAGCTTGCACCCAGGAATATTATCTCTTGAGAGGGCACTAGTTTTTATTTCTTTTCGTTTACTGTGTACCCTAGGCCAATTAGTAATCTTTTTACAAACGCCATATGCTTCAGAAGAGTGTCTTTGTTCTCTGCTTGAATTAGGCAGTCATCCAAGTAGGGATATATTTGAATTCCTTTTTGTCTGCAAAACGTAATTACTGGTGCCAGGCATTTTGTGAAGACCCTGGGTGCAGTAGATAAGCCAAAGGGCAGTGCAGAGAATTGGTAATGCATTGAGCCAGCTATGAATCTGAGGTATCTTCTGCAAGATTGTCTGATTGGGACATGCAGGTATGCCTCTTTTAGGTTCAAAGTTACGAGCCAAGCCCTCTTGCCCAGCATGGGCAGTAGCTGCTGTAGAGTCAACATCTTAAATTTTGGAACTTCCAGAAACGTATTTAGTATAGACAGGTCCAGAACTGGTCTCCAGGTTTTGTCCTTCCTGGGTACTAGGAAAAGTCTTGAGTAAAATCCTTGCCCCTGCTCTTGTTGTGGTACTTGCTGAATGGCCCTCATGTCCATGAGGGCTGTAATTTGCTTTTGTGCCTCTGTCCATTGATTGTTTGGCAGGTCTGGCATGCCCTTTGACCTTGGTAGAGTATGAAAATGGAACCTGTAGCCTTGAGACACTATGTTCAGGACCCATTTGTCTTGGGTAACCATTTGCCAATTTGATGAAAAAAGTGCTAGTTTTCCCCCTAAGGGGGCTGTCAAAAGAAAACTGCTTGAAACTGGTAGAGGAAAGTCATTGGGACTGTTTCCTGTAAGGTTGTGATTTGTCTTCTCCGCTTTTGGAGGTACGAGCACCCCATTGTTAGGCCTATATGAGCCTTGGGGCTGAGATCTGCCTCTGGGACGCCTGTATCTGCCTCTTTGTGGTCTGTCTGAGACTGGAAAGGACCAATTTTTAGAAGGCCAGTTCCTGCTAAACCTGGGTGGCTGTACCTGTAAGAAATCCTTGACTGTCTGCATGGATTTTGCTTTATCCTCCATTTTTTTTCAACACCTCTTCTGCTTTAGTACCAAACAAAATATCATGCTGTAATGGTGCATCTAATAATTTTGCTTTAACATGATCAGGCAGATTCTGTTCCTTTAACCAAACATGCCTTCTAATAACAGAACTTGTAACAGCGGCCCTGCAAGAGGCCTCCAGTGAATCATAACTACATTGCAAAGTATGCTTTCCCACTTGTTCAGTTGCATGCAATAAATCCTGCAATTCCTTGTTCTCTGAACATTCAGTATTTGTCAACATTTTCTGCTTAAGTAGTGACATTAAATATTGCTGGTATTTAAGCATATGAAAGTGACAATTTAAAGCCCTTACAGCCAGGGTGGCAGAAGTGTAAACTTTTTTCCCCCATCTGTCTAGAGCCCTAGAATCCCTATCAGAGGGGACAGGGTTTTTTGCAGTGGAAGCTTTAACCCCCTTGGGACCCTGAGATATAGTTTCTGGGTTAGCAGTGGGGTTTTTATACAGGAATTTATGAGAATCCAGGACCCTGTAGTATCTGTCTGGCGTAGCAGGTGCAGGGGGTAGAGAGTCAGGGGACAGACCGGACTCTGAAAATACATCATCTACAATGTCTAGAACAGGTGGAATAGCAAGGGGTCTGTGCTGAGGAAGAAGCAGATAGTCTCTGAGCCTTTTCTTAGATTCAGAATAATCTTGGCTCTCCCAGTGGAAATGCTCCCTCATAGTATGCAGTGTTTCCCCAAAAGAATAATCCTCAGGAGGAGAGGCTGAAGGAATGGATTCTTCAGCATCAGAATCCTCATAGGGAAGCATGGAGTAATCCTGTTCAGAAGAGGAATCAGAGGAAATAGATACCTGATCAGAAGAATCATACTCTGTCTCTTGCCTAGGCCTCTTATCAGGAGGGGGATGGGAGCCCCTGATCAAAGTAATTAGGTCTTCGGCCATTTTGAGCATCTGTTTTCTAGGCATGGAAGTCTGAGTAGGAAAATGCTGTACTTGTTTCTTTGTCTTTAGAGCTGCTTTAGTCTTTGTCTTTGAAGCTGAATATGGCTTAATATATAGTTGTGCAGGTCTGAAGACACCCTCAGAAGCCGATGCCTGCTCAGCGGCTCCGGACCCATCTGAGGGAGTGATTTCCAAGTGTCCAGTACCTTGAGTATCCAGAGGCCCAGTCGGCTCCACGTGGGAGTCAGTAGCGGCCTGTGGCTCTGAGGTAGTGGGTGCCAGGGGCTGCGAAAGCGCCTCACTGAGAACCGGCGACTGGCCTAGTAGAGGCTTCACCGTCAGTTTTGGACCTCAAATGCCTATCCTTGTCCTTGTCTTTGCGTTTTTTGTAAACTCCAGTTGTCGGCTGTTCCGACGGCATTATATAATTAAATCTTCAGCCAAAGTAATGAAATGCAAAATCGAACCGACGCTTGATAGTGCGTTGATTAAATCTAGCACAAAACCGACAAGTAGCAACATTGTGATCAGGGCCTAGGCAAGGAATACAGTAAGAGTGAAAATCCTTATGCGGTATTTGCTTCCCACAAGAAATACAATTGTTAACTTTTTCTGACATCGGTCTGGAGCAAGAAAAAAAGTTTCCCCAATGGGGTACTTAGCTTTAATGAAGACTTCGGTTCTGAAATTCGAATTTGAAAATCTCAGGAGTCGGCCGACTGGCACTTGCGAACTGCTTTTGCTTTGGGCACCGCGCGGCAAGAAAGACTGAAGAAAATGGTGTCGGCTGCATCTTTTATACCCCTGGCACTGACGTCAGGGAAGAGGTGACAGCAACCAAGCACTTCACCTCTGATTGAAGGGTGCCAGATCATGGAATGTCACTGGGCACCAGATAAGCCAGAGTTACAGCTCCTTTTCCTGTGTGGTTACCATGTACCTTGCCTTTCATACTATAAATGACCCCACCCTGCTCGGTGTCTTTCACCTTTGCAAAACTGGTAGTATCATGGGCACCCACATAAAAGACTATAACCTCCAGCAACAAATAAGCAGGACCTGCTAGCATAATAGATGTGCAAAAATCAGGAAGCTTCTCCCTGCTGTCTTCTCTCTTACTCTCCCTATTTTGTATAGTAACTCTACAGCTAACACTCTCAATTATAAACAGTTTCAAACTCTCTTCACTCCTATCCTGTTACCACTAGCTTCTTGTTGCTATTATCTCAGTATACCCTTGTCAGTGAGCTACTACCACTGTACCATTTGATGTTTCTCCCATGGATCTTGCTATTGTAATGCTATCACAAGTTATTTTTCTCTCTTTTAGTTGTATTGTTCAACTGTCTCATACTATGATTTACATTATATTGGAGCTTTTCTCCATAGGCCTGCACTGAAAAGAGGTCTTGCACCCAGTCAGACTCTCCTTCTCAACAAATACAATAAACAAAATAAAAATAAATAAAACCAGAGATTTCATCCAATGAATTTCTAGCTATGGTACACAATTCCCCTGCACATCAAACAAAGCAACACCAAAGCTAACTTTAAACCTTGAGTTAATGACTGGACAGGTGTCTGCAAATTCAGTGCTGGGGTATATCGTAGAGCTGTCCTTGACCAACATAGGTAATACATCTTTTTAACTTGTGGAGTAGTGTTTGGGGGAAAGGTGGGCATAATGGAAAAGGTCATAACTCAAAAATAGAAGGTACAGGGTTTGACTCTGGCCTCTGATTATGGGCTAGGCTCATAATAGTCTGCAGAATGATAACCTAGTATTTGCCTATGAATCTATGAACTGGGTATTCTGACTAGTCTTCTGAGTGGTCAATCAACCACAGGTCTATCAACTATGTATGAAACTACAACAGGGAGGTAGGTTCATAGAGTAGTACTAAGCTAACTGCCCTTGTGGGCCATTTTAAGCCTAGACAGTTACCCATGTGAGAATCAAACCTTGCAACTTGTGTCTGTAAGGTAAAAGCCTTAGCCATTATACCAATCTCACCTAAGTAGCAATGGGCTACTACTTTTGTGTACAGTGTGATGATATGAGCTAGTGCCAGCATAGCCAGCTGGAGTTCTGTAAAGAATAATATGTCCTTTGAATATCAAACTGATTTGTACAGATGCTTAAGTTACAAATGTATTAGAACTGTATGGCATTTGAAAATCAAAATGTGTTTGCGATAAAAAACATATCCACAGTGGGTCCTGCTGGACAGAGAAGGAACAAACATGCGAGACTGTATGTATAAGTCAATTGAAAAACAAACATCTGTTAGGGGAAAAAAATATAAAAAATAAAAAACATACAATAAGCTGGTTGCATAAGTGTACACACCCTTAAACTAATACTTTGTTGAAGCAGCTTTTGATTTAATTACAGCATTCAGTCTTCTTGGGTGCACAACTGCCATCAATTAAAGAGACTCTGATTAACCCCAAATAAAGTTCAGCTGTCATAGTAGGATTTTCCTGACATTTATTCAATTGCCTGTGACAGCAAAAGCCATGGTTCACAGAGAGCTTACACAGCATCATGTCAAAGGGATCTCATTGTTGAAAGGTATCAGTCAAAAGGGTACAAAACAATTTCCACAGCATTGGATATACCATGGAACACAGTGAAGACAGTCATCAAAAAGTGAAAAAAATATGTGACAACAGTGAAGAAAGTACAGTTTTGTACCTACCATAAATGTAGATGTCCGATAGGTATGCATCTGCAGTCCTAACATATGGGTTGTCCTGCCTCAAGAAGCCCTTCGGTCGGCCGGATTCCAAAGTCTGGGTCTGGCCTCGGCTGATGTCGCACTTCACCCGACGCCACAGCTGCTGGGGTATAAAGGCATCAGCCGACGCCATTTTCCTCAGTGTTTCTTGCCCCAGATGCCAGGTGCCCTCTAGGAAGGCTAAATTTGGATAAATGCAAATAATTCCAAACAGTAGAGAGCAAAAAAAAAAAATATATATATATATACATATATACAAACAAATACACCATAATAGATTCCCGCAGCTAACTAAAAGAGGGGTAAATACCCTAGGAACACCACAGAGGGGAAGGAGGGTGGGTAATCCTGACTGCAGATGCATACCTATCGGACATCTACATTTATGGTAGGTACAAAACTGTACTATGTCCTTCAAGGATGCATCTGCAGTCCTAACATATGGGTAGAATGCCATAGCCAAACTGGGGGAGGAGGCACTAAGATAAAGATGGTGTAGTTAGGATCCCTTGCAAAACAGCAGTTGCAAAACCTGCTCGGGATCTGGAGTATAAAGGAAGATTATAATGCTTGGCAAATGTATGCACGGAGCTCCAAGTAGCAGCTTCTAAAATGTCTTTTGTAGCCACTCCTCGTAGGAAAGCTGTAGTGGTGGCTGTAGCTCTTGTGGAGTGAGGCCTGATATTTTCAGGAGTTGTCTTTCCATGAAAAGAGTAGCAAAATCTAATGCAATTTCCTATCCATTTTGAGATTGTCTGTTTTGAAATTGCTTTCCCTTGCACTCCTGTTGCATATGCTACCAGCAGCTGGTCAGTTTTTCTGTTGGTCTTAGTTCTGTCTAGATAGTAGCGTAATTGTCTGTGCACATCCAAGGTATGTAGTAGTCTTTCCCCCCTGTTCTGTGGGTTGGGGAAGAATGTAGGTAAATGAATCGCTTGGTTCAATGATACTCTGGAGACCACTTTTGGCATAAAAGTAGGATTAGTTCTCAGAGACACTCTATCCTGATGGAAGATAAGGAAGGGCTGTACTGCCATTAATGCCTGTAACTCAGATACCCTTCTTGCTGAAGTGATTGCTAGCAGGAAAGCAGTTTTCCAAGATAAGAACTGTAAGTCTGCTGTTGCTGCTGGTTCAAAGGGGGAAGTGTTAACTTTTCCAGCACAAAGTTGAGATCCCATGTAGGTAAAGGTGGTTTCCTTGGAGGTTTTACATTTTTGATTCCTCTCAAGAACTGCCTGAGTAGAGGATGAGAGAAGACATGAGGATCCATGTTGTATTCTGCTGAAATTGCCGATGCATGAATCTTAATGGAGGAGTAGGACAGGCCATTGTGGAACAGTTCTGCTAAGTATTCCAGGATGTGTGCTATGTTTGCCAATGAGGCATTTACTCCCTTTGCTGCACTCCAAATGAGGTATCTTTTCCATTTGGCTGAATAAGTTTTCCTTGTGGAGGGTCTGCGTGCCTCCAGGATAATGTCTTTAACCCTCTGAGATAAATCTGGTTTATTTTGTTTTATGCAATATTCCAAGCAGCTAGCTGCAGTGTTTTCAAGTTTGGATGCAGGATCTTGTAGTTGTTCTGTGTTAGAAGTAAGGGACATAGAGGTAGAGGCCATGAGTATGTCCGAGACATGCTTCTCAGTAGCGGGTACCAATGTTGCCTTGGCCAGTCTGGAGCTATCAGGATTACCCTTGGCTGTTCCTCTCTGATCTTCAGTAGGACTTTGTACATCAAAGGAAGAGGTGGAAATGCATATGCTGTCAGGTTTTTCCAGCTGAAGGAAAGGGAGTCCACCCTCCAGGCAAGTGGGTGGTATGCTCTTGTGCAGAATTTCTTCAATTGGTGGTTGTGTGGGAGGCGAACAGGTCTATCTCTGGCATTCCCATTTCTTTGTTATGGTTTTGAAGATATCTGGATGCAGCATCCATTCGTGAGCATCCGTGGTAGTTCTGCTTAAGGTGTCTGCTAGTGAATTTTCTTTTCCTGGTACAAATCTGGCCTGTAGTTGAATGTTGAGAATCAGGGCCAAATTCCACAGGTCCATTGCCATCCGGCATAGAGGGTATGAGTGTGTACCTCCCTGTTTGTTGATGTACCACATGACTGTGGTATTGTCCGTCCTTATCAGCAGATGACCTTGTTGAAGGAATGGTCTGAATGCCTGGATTGCATGTTTCACTGCCAGCATCTCCTTTAGATTTATGTGTAGATTCAGCTGGTCTTGGGTCCATAGGCCTTGTATACACTTGTCGTCCATGTGTGCCCCCCAGCCTAGGTCTGAGGCGTCCGTGGTGATGGTCTGGCTTGGATGTGGTTTGTGGAAAGGCAATCCTCTGTTCATCTGACAGGCCTGAGCCCACCACAGGAATTCTTGTTTCAGGCATGGAATTATTGGAATCTGGGCTTCTAGACTGTGCTTGTGTTGAGACCATACATTCCTTAGGTACCATTGCAGCTTTCTCATATGCAGCCTGGCATGCGGAATCAATATTATGCAGGATGCCATGTAACCCAGGGCTTGCAGGACTTTCCTTGCAGTAAGCTGAGTTTGTGTTGTTAATGTCATGAAGTAGACTGGAAGTTGCTTTTGTTGTTCTTCTGTGAGAAAAGCCATCTGAGTTGATGAATCCAGTTCTGCACCCAAAAATGTTATCCTTTGGGATGGTACTAGTCTTGACTTTTGAATGTTGACTGTGTATCCCAAGGCTTGCAACAGTTGTATGACATTTTCCAAATCTTTTGTTAATTTTGTCTTGTTGTTCGCTTGTATTAGGCAGTCGTCCAGGTATGGGTAAATTTGAATTCCCTGAAGCCTGCAATGAGCAATTACTGATGTCAGGCATTTCGTGAATACTCTGGGCGCAGTAGATAAGCCAAAGGGCAATGCTGAGAATTGATAATGCTCTGATCCTGCAAGAAATCTGAGGTGTCTTCTGCAATCTGGTCTTATAGGGACGTGCAGGTATGCCTCCTTGAGATCTAGAGTCACCAGCCAAGACTCCTTGCCTAGCATGGGAAGAAGTTGCTGGAGGGTCAGCATTTTGAATTTTGGAACAATGAGGTATGTGTTCAGTGCGGACAAGTCGAGAATAGGTCTCCATTGATTTTCTTTTCTTGGTACAAGGAAAAGCCTGGAGTAAAATCCTTGGCCTTGCTCCAAAGGTGGTCCCTTTTCTATAGCTCTCATCCTTAGTAAGTTGTTGATTTGTCTTTGAGCCTCTGTTTTTTGGCTTGGTGGTAGGTTTGGCATTCCTCTCTTTTTTGGTAGAGTGTGGAAGTGAAACCTGTAGCCCTTGTCTATTGTTTGTAAAGTCCATTTGTCGCCTGTAATGCAATGCCAGTTGTCGGAAAATAAGGCTAGCTTTCCGCCCAAGGGTGCTTCCAGTTGTTCCCTGGTAGACGGAACCAGAGCCAAGTCATTGTGTCTGTCCTGTGGAAGTGGTTGTAGTTGCATTTGTGGCAGCACTTCTCTGGTTGGCAGGTTGCCACTGACGTCCCCTGTAGGCACCCCTAGATTGACCTCTGCCTCTTGGGCGTCTATTTCTGCCTCTCTGTGCTCTGGAGGTGTCTGGAAAGGACCAATTCTTCGAAGGCCAATTTCTGCTAAACCTCGGAGGTTGGACCTGTAAAAATTCCTTGACTGTTTGGACAGATTTTGCTTTTTCTTCCACTTTCTTTAGAACCTCCTGAGCAGGGGAGCCAAACAAACTTTGTTTCTCCATAGGAGCATCTAGGAGTTTTGACTTAACATGGTCTGGTAAGGATTGTTCTTTTAACCAGGCATGCCTTCGAATCACTGCTCCAGTCATAGCTGATCTAAAGGAAGCCTCCAGTGCATCATAGCCACATTTTAAGAAATGATTACTGACCTGCTGAGAGTTATGTACCAAATCCTGAAGGGACTTGCGGTCTATAGGTTCAGGAGAGGACAGTTTTTTATTTAGCTAGTCTAACAAAAATTCCTGGTACTGAATCATGTGAAATTGACAGTTTAAGGCCCTGGCCGAAAGAGTAGCAGAAGTATAAATCTTTTTACCCCATCTCTCTAATGCTCTAGATTCCCTTTCAGAGGAAAGAGGGTTTGTGGCAGAGGCAGCTGCCACACCTTTAGGGCCCTGTGAAATGGTTTCTGGGTCTGCAACATGAGCCTTATACAAGTGGTAGTGTGTGTCCGGGACCCTGTAATATCTGTCAGGCTTGGCAGGGGCCGGAGGAAGAGAATCAGGGGCAGTACTGGCATCATTATATGCATCATCAACCACTGATAGTACTGGAGGAATGGCTAAAGGCCTATGCTGTGGTAAGTGTAAAAAAGTCCTTAGCCTTTTCCTTGAATCTGAAAAATCCTGGCCCTGCCATTGGAAGTGTTCCCTCACAGAATGTAGGGTTTCCCCAAAAGAAAACTCTTCTGGAGGAGAAGCAGAAGGAATGGAGTCTTCTGCATCAGAATCCTCATAAGGAGAATATGGGCCTTCCTGGTGGTCTGAAATATCTGAGCCATCTGAGGAATAGTCTGTAGAGACAGGTTCCGGGGGTTCAGTCCTAGGCCTCTTATCTGGAGGAGGTTGAGAGGCCCTGTCTGAGTGAGATTGGGATCCCCTGATCAAAGAAATAAGATCCTCAGCCAGGCTGAGTATCTGGGAACTAGAGGTAGGCCTGTGTGAGGGAGCTTTAGCAGGTAAGGCCTTAGAAGATTTAGCTGCTTTAGCCCTGGAAAAGGCCTTGATAGACATAGAAGCAGGGGGTCTAGCAGCCCCACGTGCAGGGGTAGAAATGTCTAAAGGAATAGTGTCTGACAAATCCTGGGTGCCTGCTTCTGTAGCAGTAATTTCAGTAGCAGATTCAGCCATGCTCTGTGAGGCCTCGGTTATCGGAGGCATGCCGGGCGAAGGGAGAACCGAGGACTCGGTTTCAGCCGAAACTGAGACACTCTCGGTTGGCCTAACCGTGGTTTCAGCCGAAACCACGGACCGCGAGTGTCGGTCCTTTTCCTTGCGTTTTTTAGCTAATTGTGTAGTCAGAGTCTCCGACGGCATTTTATATGCAAAAGCGGGACCAAAAAACTCCTCTGCAAACTCCGACCGACGTCTAAGCGTCCGTCGGTTGAAGGAAGCACAGGCTAGACAAGCTGATACGTCGTGGTCTGGGCCTAAGCAAGGAAGGCAGTAAGAGTGGAAATCCTTATGAGGTATTTGTTTCCCACAAGTTAAACAATTATTTACTTTGTCTGACATCAGCTGAGGCAAGAAAGAGTCCCCAATGGGGTACTTAGCTTTTTTAGAAGTCTTCGGTAGTAGAAATCTCTGGATCTGACCGACCGGCACTTGCGAACAGCTTCTGCTTCGGGCACTACGCGGCAAGAAAGACTGAGGAAAATGGCGTCGGCTGATGCCTTTATACCCCAGCAGCTGTGACGTTGGGTGAAGTGCGACATCAGCCGAGGCCAGACCCAGACTTTGGAATCCGGCCAACCGAAGGGCTGCCTGAGGCAGGACAACCCATATGTTAGGACTGCAGATGCATCCTTGAAGGACATCTGGACGTGCCTCCAAAATTGATGAAAAGATAAGATGAAACCTGGTCAGGGAGTCTGCCAAGAGACCTACAGCAACACTGAAAGAATTTCTGGCAAGTACTGGTTGTGTACTACATATGACAACAATCTCCCATATTCTCCATATGTCTGGACTACGGGTAGGGTTGCAAGACGGAAACCTTTTCTTACACAGAAAAAATATCCAGCCCCAGCTAAAATTGCAAAACAATACATCAAGTCTCCCAAAAGCATGTGGGAAAATGTATTATGGTCTGATGAGACCAAGGCTGAACTTTTTGGCCACAATTCCAAAAGGTATGTTTGATGCAAAAACCAAACTTTGCATCACCAAAAGAACACCATCCCCATGGTGAAGCACTGTGGTGGCAGTATCATGCTTTGGGGTTGCTTCTCTTCAGCTGGAACTGGAGCTTTAGTCAAGGTAGAGGGAATTACAACAGTTCCAAATACCAGTCACTTTTGGCTCAAAACTTCAGGCATCTGCTAAAAAGCTGAAGATGAAGAGGAATTTCACCTTTCAACATGACAATAACCCCAAGCATACATCCAAATCCACAAAAGAATGGCTTCACCAGAAGAGAATTAAAGTTTTGGAATGGCCCAGCCAGAGCCCAAATCTAAATCCAATAGAAAATCTGTGGGGTGACTGCGCACAAGAGATGCCCTCACAATCTGACAGATTTGGAGCGTTTTTTTGCAAGGAAGAGTAGGCAAATATTGCCAACTCAAGATGTGCCATGCTGATAGACTTCTACCCAAGAAGACTGAATGCTGTAATTAAATCAAAAGGTGCTTCAACAAAGTATTAGTTTAAGATGTGCACACTTACGCAACCAGCTTACTGTACGTTTATTTTTTATATTTTTCCCCTAACAGATTTGTTTGTTTTTCAATTGAATTGTACAGGGTATAGGTCACATTAATGGTGGAAAAAGTTTTGAAATGATTTATTGTGGTCTCATTTTTTTTATATCACAAAACCTGGCATTTTAACAGGGGTGTGTACACTTTTTATATCCACTGTATGTTAGCAAAGGACACTGGAAGAAAAGGGGTTAAAAGTACAGTTTTGTACCTACCATAAATGTAGATGTCCGAACTGGATAGCATCTGCAGTCATAACAACTGGGTTGTCCTGTCGCCAGTTCCAAAGTCGCTGATGTCGCACTTCACCTCTGCTGGTTCGGGTATAAAGGCATCAGCATTTCTTCAGTGTTTCTTGCCCCAGATGCCAGTTGCCTCTTGGAAGGCTAAATTTTGGGTAAAATGCCAATGTTTCCCAAAGGATAGAAGGAACACAAAAATAAGCATGTATGTACATATATACAAACAAATACACCATAAGAGACTCCCCACCAGCTAGCTATTAGGGGTAAATACCCTAGGAGTACCACAGAGGGGACTGCAGATGCTATCCAGTTCGGACATCTACATTTATGGTAGGTACAAAACTGTACTATGTCCTTCATGGATGCATCTGCAGTCATAACAACTGGGTAGAATACCATAGCCAACTAGGGAGGAGGAAGAATAGATTATGGTGTGGTTAGGATCCCTTGCAGTACAGCAGTGGCAAACCCTGCTCGGGATCTGGAATACAGAGGTAAATTATAATGCTTGGCAAATGTATGCACGGAGGTCCAAGTGTCCTTGGTTGCCCTCGTAAGAAGGGTGTGGTAGTGGCTGTTGCTCTTGTATAATGAGGTCGTATGTTCTGTGGAATTGTTTAACCAAGGAAGGAGTAATAGAATCGTATGCAATTTCCTATCCATTTGAGATTGTCTGTTTGGAAATTGCTTTTCCTTCCCTTCCTGTTGCATAGGCTACAAAAAGCTGGTCAGTTTTTCTGTTACTTTTTGTTCTGTCCAGGTAGTAGCGTAGCTGTCTGTGTACATCCAAGGTATGCAGCATTCTTTCCCTCTGTTTTGTGGGTTGGGAAGAAGGTAGGTGGATTGCCTGGTTTAGGGACACTCTGGATACCACCTTAGGCATAAATGTAGGATTAGTCCTCATGGACACTCTGTCTTGGTGGAAGATTAGGAAGGGTTGTACTGCCATTAGGGCCTGAAGTTCAGAAACCCTCCTTGCTGAGGTTATTGCCAGTAGGAAAGCAGTTTTCCATGAAAGATGCTGTAGGTCTGCTGTTGCTGCTGGTTCAAAAGGTGCGAGTGTCAACTTTTCTAGCACAAAGTTCAAATCCCAAGCTGGCAGTGGTGGTTTCCTAGGAGGTTTTACATTCTTGATCCCTCTGAGGAACTGCCTGAGTAGAGGATGTGAAGACAGGTGGATCAAAGCTGTATTCTGCTGAAATAGCTGATGCATGTATCTTGATGGAGGAATAGGACAGGCCTGTATGTAGAAGCTCTGCCAAGTACTCCAGAATGTTAGCCATATCTATATTCGACACATCCTTCCTCTTTCAGCACTCCAAATGACAAACCTTTTCCATTTCCTGCATAGTTCCTTCTTGTTGAAGTTCTGCGGGCTTCAAGGATAATGTCTTTAACCCTTTGGGAGAGATCTGGAATAGTTGCTGCTATGTGATGTGCCATGCAGTCAGCTGCAACGCTTTTAGGTTTGGATGCATGATGCTGTAGTTGTTCTGAGTTAACATCAAAGGCATCAGGGTATTGACCACATTTTGTCCCGAGACATGCTCCTCAGCAATGGGTACCAGTGTTGTCTTGGCCAGTTTGGAGCTATCAGGATTATCCTTGGACGCTCCTCCTTGATTTTTAATACCTTGTGTATCAAGGGAAGAGGTGGAATGCATATGCTGTCAGGCCTTTCCAGCTGAAGGAGAATCCACTTTCGATGCAAGTGGATGGAATGTCCTTGTGCAGAATTTTTGAGCTGGTGGTTGAGAGGGAAGCTTAATAGATCTATCTGTGGCATTCCCCATTTCTTTCCGCTGGTCTTGATGTCCGGCTGTAGCATCCATTCGTGTGCATCCGAGCTGCTTCTGCTTAACATGTCTGCTAGAGTGTTCTCCTTTCCGTACAAACATTGCCTGTAACTGGATGTTGTACCTGAGCGCCAGGCTCCAAACGTCCAAAGTCATTCTGCATAGGGGGTATGAATGCGTGCCTCCCTGTTTGTTGATGTACCACATGACTGTGGTGTTGTCTGTCCTTATCATCAAATGGCCTTCTTTGAGAAATGGTCTGAATTTTTGGATTGCCAGTTTTACTGCCAGCATTTCTTTTAGGTTGATGTGCAGGTGAAGTTGGTCCCCAAATCCTTGCACGCATTTGTCCAGCATGTGAGCCCCCATCCTAGGTCTGAGGCGTCTGTTGTGATGGTTTGGCTTGCTTGATATTTGTGAAAGGGTAAGCCTGGGTTTGACTGGCATGCTTGAGCCCACCGTAGGAACTCCTGTTTTAGGCATGGAATTAGTGGAATTTCTGTTTCTAGGCTGTGCCTGTGTTGGGACCATAAATTTTAGGTACCACTGTAGTTTTCTCATATGCAGTCTGGCATGTGGAACCAAGATTATGCATGATGCCATGAAGCCCAAGGCCTGCAGAACTTTTCTTGCTGTTAGCTTGCTGTGGTTTGTTAGTGCCAAGAAGTAAAGAGGGAGATCATTTTGTTTTTCTGCAGTTAGGAATGCCATTTGTTTTACTGTGTCCAATTTCCGCCCAAGAATGTCCTTGTTTGGGATGGAATCAGCCTTGATTTTTGCAAATTGACTGTGTATCCCAGTGCTTGTAGCAAGTAAATGACCCTTTGTAAATCTGTTGTCAGCTTGCTTTTGTTGTCCCCTTGTAGCAGGCAGTCGCCCAGGTATGGATAAATTTGGATTCCTGTAGTCTGCAGTGGCGATTACTGATGCCAGGCATTTTGTGAATACTCTGGGCGCAGTAGATAAGCCAAAGGGCAATGCTGAGAATTGATAGTGCTCTGATCCTGCAAGAAATCTGAGGTATCTTCTGCAAATTGGTCGAATGGGGGACGCAGGTATGCCTCTGAGATCTAGAGTTACCAGCCAACACTTGCCCAGCATGGGAAGAAGTTGCTGTAGGGTCAGCATCTTGAATTTTGGGACAATGATGTATGTGTTTAAGGTGGACAGATCGAGAATAGGTCTCAGCTTTTTCCTTTCTTGGAACTAGGAATAGTCTGGAGTAGAATCCTTTGCCTTGTTCTGTTATTGGTTTTTTCCACAGCTCTCATCTTTGTTAATTGCATTATCTGCTGTAGAGCTTCTGTTTTTGATTTGGAGGTAGGTTTGGCATTCCTCTTTGACTGGTATAGTGTGGAAGTGGAACCGGTAACCTTGGTCTATGGTTTGCAAAATCCACTTGTCTTTTGTGATATAGTGCCAGTTCTTTGAAAATAAGGTTAATTTTCCGCCTAAGGGTGCTGCTATTTGTTCCCTGGTAGGCGGAGTTAGAATCAAGTCACTGTGATTGCCCTGTTGTAGTGGTAGTGGCTGTGCCTGTGGCTCTGTTATTACCTTGCCACTGTCGTCCTCTGTAGGCACCCCCTCTGGTTTGATTTCTGCCTCTGGAACGTCTATTCCTGCCCCTTTGGGATCTTGTGGAGTCAGGAAAGGACCAATTTTTGGCAGGCCAGTTCCTGCTAAACCCTGGGGGCTGAACCTGCAAGAAATCTTTAACCGTTTTTTGCCTTTTCTTCCATTTTCTTCATTACCTGCTGGGCAGGTGTACCAAACAAACTGGTCTTATCCATAGGAGCATCTAATAACTTAGCTTTAACATGATCCGGTAAAACTTGTTCCTTCAGCCATGCATGTCTTCTTATCACTGTGCCAGTCATGGCTGATCTAAATGAAGCCTCCAGTGCATCATAGCCACATTTTAAGGAATGGTTACTAACCTGTTGTATGTTATTTACCATTTCTAATAGATTTTTCTTATCTATAGAGTCATCAGAGGAAAGCTTTTTAGTTAACTGATCAAGCATAAACTCTTGGTATTGTATCATGTGAAACTGACAGTTTAAAGCTCTAGCTGAGAGAGTAGCAGAGGTGTAAACCTTTTGCCCCATCTGTCTAAAGACCTGGCTTCCCTTTCAGAAGGAATAGGGTTTTTGCTGTGGTTGAGGCTACTGCCTTAGGGCCCTGGGATATAGTTTCGGGTCTGCAAGAGGGGCCTTGTATAGGTGATGATGAGTGTCTGGCACCCTGTAAAATCTATCTGGTTTGGCAGGTGCTGGAGGTAAAGAATCTGGTGCAGTGCAAACATCATTAATGCATCCACAAACAGAGAGGACAGGTGTGTTGTGGTAGGTGCAGAAAAGTCCTAAGTCTTTTCTGGAGTCTGAAAATCCTGTTCCTGCCATTGGAAATGTTCTCTCATGGCATGTAAGGTTTCAAAGGAGAATTCTTCTGGTGGGAAGCAGCTGGAATGGATTCTTCAGCATCTGAGTCCTCAAAATTGGAGAAAGGAGCCTCTGGCTGGTCTGTAATATCTGAGTCTTCCGCAGAATCATCAGAGGACACAGGCTCGAGGGCTCTGCTCTAGGTCTCTTTCTGGGGCTGAGAGGCCCTGTCTGGGTGAGATTGATCCCCCTAATTAAGGATATTAAATCTTCTGCCAGAGTAAGCATTTGTGAACTAGAAGTGGGCCTGGTTGAGGGGGTTTAACAGGCACTGGCTTAGTAGATTTGGCTGCTTTAGCCCTGGCGAAGGCCTTAATAGACATGGCTGCAGGAGGCCTAGCAGCACCACGCGTTGGGGTAGAGACATCCAAAGGGATGGTGTCTGATAAGTCACTAGTAACCACTGTAGTAGGTAAAATTTCTGAGGCCGATTCAAGTAAGGTAACCGAACCTCAGTAGTAGTCATTGATTCGCTGTACACTGATCAGTTTTCTCGGTTTCGCGAAAACCGACACTCCGCGGTTTGCTTAACCATGGTTTCGCCGACCGCGGTCTTATGCTTTTTAATAATTTGGGTAGTCGGAGGATCCAAGGCATAATGTACGCAAATTCAGAGCCGAAAAACTGTTCAGCAAACTCCGACCGACGCCTAAGCCGGGTTGAAAGAGGCACAGGCGAACAGGCTGCTACGTCGTGGTCTGGGCCTAAACAAGGCAAACAGTAAGAGTGGAAATCTTTATGAGGTATTTGTTTCCCACAAGTTAAACAGTTATTGACTTTTTCTGACATCGGCTGAGGCAAGAAAGAGTCCCCAACGGAGTACTTAGCTTTTAGAAGTCTTCGAAGGAGTATTCGGTAGTAGTAATCTCTGGATCTGACCGACCGCACTTGCGAACAGCTTCGCTTCGGGCGCCACGCGGCAAGAAAGACTGAAGAAATGGCGCCGGCTGATGCCTTTATACCCGAAGACCAGCAGAGATGACGTCGGGTGAAGTGCGACATCAGCCGAAGCCGGACCCGGACTTTGGAATCCGGCCGACCGAAGGGCTGCCTGACGACAGGACAACCCAGTTGTTATGACTGCAGATGCATCCATGAAGGACATCAGCTAGCTTACTTCTTACTTTAAGAAAAATACTTTTAAATGGACCACCTGTTGGGCCATGGAAGTGCTTATCTCATAGCTTTGAATAGGACCAGAGATGGCTTGTCTGGAAGACGCCTTTGCTCATTAGCTCGGTAAAAAGAAGGGAAGCCGCAGGCACAGCCATAAACATTTAGATGTGTATTCTAGCTATCTATGCTAAATTCCTGTCTCAGTTTAAAAAGAGATACTGTGAGAACCTAGAGTCAGGTGACTAGATGAGGTTACTTTGCCAGCCATCTTGGAAATTATGTTTTAGTTATTACACAGAGTGTTCACTCGGTATTCAGTATGGAACCTGACTAGAAAGGCTGCTCACATATTTCATTGTGCATTGCTCTATCAAGTAAGTAGGGAATTCTAATTTTGCTAGATTCAATCAGGAAATATAGTGAAACTTAGTTTAGCTATTGTTTTTCTATGTTTGTCTAAGTCTGTCCATCAGTGTTATTTTCAATATTTCCTGCAATTTGAACTCTGTAGTTTACTGTAAATTATATTCAGTATTTTCATGTTCTTTTATTATTTATTATTAAACATATTTAAAACGTTTATTGTAGCTGGTCCTTTTAGAAGCTATTTAACCTTTAAGAGTGCTTATATTTATCTGGTGACACTGTGTGAGCCACTCCAGAAGGCCTATCTGCCTTGTTCAACTACCACAATTTGTATTTGTATTAATATTACAACACTATAATTGGGCACCTGTTGTTAAGGGCTTTAGAGCAGCTGATTGTGGAATCTCTGGTGGCAGGTATAACTACTTTATACTTTGGCCAGAAGGGGGCACAGCAGGTAATCTGTGCCAGCCTTTCACAGGTATGTGTGTGGAAAATCAAATCTCACAGTGTGTGTGTGTGTGTGTGTGTGTGTGTGTGTGTGTGTGTGTGTGTGTGTGTGTGTATATGGCAGATACCTGGATCAGGGACAAGAGCAATGGTTTCACAGAGACAGTGGTGGAGGACTTTGTTTGGGCACTCGGCTAAGGGCCTAACTCTGCAGCTGTACCAGTGGGGAGTCTTACTGGGGGCCTGAAGGTAGACAGATAGAGAGATCCAGACCCTGGACTAAGTGTGTTACCTGCATGCTGTAAATGGAAATTGTATCTGGTGCAGAGAGCTGCATCTGGAAATATTAAGTGTATCCATTTGTATTCCAAGGGTCTATATTATATTATCGAAAGGAACGAATGTCGAACGGCTTAAATGTCGAAACTGCCATTCACTGAAACTGCTTTTGTGGGGGGCTGAGCCCCCCCGCTAATTATATATACCAACTCCGAGATAGTACAGTTTTGTACCTACCATAA
This sequence comes from Protopterus annectens, assembly GCF_019279795.1. NCBI lineage: Eukaryota > Metazoa > Chordata > Ceratodontiformes > Protopteridae > Protopterus > Protopterus annectens. Next base: position 671,123,391 of record NC_056749.1, on the reverse strand, counting down.
ACGTAGATGTCCGACAGATATGCAACTGCAGTCATAACATATGGGTTGTCCTGCCTCAGGCAGCCCTCGGTCGGCCGGATTCCAAAGTCTGGGTCCGGCGTCGACTGGTGTCCCCTCCTCTCCGACGTCAGAATGGCTGGAGTATAAAGGCATCGGCCGATGCCATCTTCTTCAGTGTTTCTTGCCCCAGATGCCAGGTGCCCTCCTAGGAAGGCTAAATTTGGTGAATGGATAAACAATTCCAGACATGCACAACAGTAATAAACAGATACACCATAGGAGATACCCCCAGCTAATAGGAATAGGGTAGTGGACCCATAAAGAAGGTTGCAGAGGGGTAGGAGGGTGGGAAAATCTGACTGCAGTTGCATATCTATCGGACATCTACATTTATGGTAGGTACAAAACTGTACTATGTCCTTCAAGAATGCAACTGCAGTCATAACATATGGGTTGAATACCATAGCCAAGCTGGGGTGGTTGGAACTAAGAAAGTGATGGTGTAGCTAAAATGCCCTGCAGGACTGCCGAAGCAAAGCCTGCTCGGGATCTGGAGTATAAAGGCAGGTTGTAGTGCTTGGCAAATGTATGCACGGAGCTCCATGTAGCAGCCTCTAGAATGTCCTTTGTAGCCACTCCTCTTAGGAAAGCTGTGGATGTGGCTATAGCTCTGGTGGAGTGTGGCCTAATATTGGCTGGCACACCTTTTCCATGAAAAGAATAGCAGAATCTGATGCAGTGTCCAATCCATTTGGAAATTGTTTGTTAGGAGATTGCTTTTCCTTGTACTCCAGCAGCATAGGCTACAAGCATTTGGTCAGACTTTCTGGTGGCCTTAGTTCTGTCCAAGTAGTAGCGTAGTTGCCTGTGTATGTCCAAAGTATGCAGCAGTGCTTCCCCCCTGTTTTGAGGATTGGGGAAGAAAGTAGGCAGGTGAATGGCTTGATTTAGAGACACCCTGGAAATTACTTTTGGCATGAATGAAGGATTGGTTCTTAGCGAGACTCTGTCCTGATGAAAAATGAGAAAAGGAGGTACTGCCATGAGTGCCTGTATCTCTGACACTCTTCTTGCTGATGTGATTGCCAATAGGAAAGCCGTTTTCCATGAGAGAAATTGCATTTCTGAAGTTGCTGCTGGTTCAAAGGGAGGAAGAGTTAATTTTTCCAAGACGAAATTGAGGTCCCATGGAGGTACTGGTGGTTTCCTGGGAGGTTTGATATTCTTTATCCCTCTTAGGAACTGTTTTAGCAAAGGATGTGAAAACACAGGTGGATCACAATTGTATTTTGCTGAGATTGTTGAGGCATGAATCTTTATGGAAGAATATGAGAGACCAGTATGAAACATTTCTGCCAAGTATTCCAATATCTGAGGTATACTCAATACTGTTGTATCCTGACTCCTGTTAGCATTCCAGATGATGAATCTCTTCCATTTGGCTGAATAGGTTTTTCTGGTGGAAGGTCTGCGTGCTTCCAGTAAGATCTCTTGAACTTTTTTGGAAAGAGAGATATCGGAAGGAGTTATGGTAACCTCCAGGCTGTCAGATGCAATGTTTTCAGGTTTTGATGAACAGTCCTGTAATCGTGTTGTGTTAGAAGCAGAGGCCATAGGGACAGAGGCCACGGTTTGGTCCGAGTTATGCTCAACAGCAATGGGTACCAGTGCTGCCTTGGCCAGTCTGGAGCTATCAAAATGCCTGTTGGTTGTTCTGCTTTGATCTTCAGTATCACCTTGGTCAGCAGTGGTAGAGGAGGGAATGCATAAATTGTTAGGGAATTCCAGCTGAAGGAGACAGCATCCGTTTTCCAGGCTAGAGGATGGTGGGTCCTTGTACAGAACTTTTCCAGGTGATGATTCATGTGAGAAGCAAAGAGATCTATGTCCGGTCTTCCCCATTTCCTTGTTATTTGTGAGAAAATGTGAGGCAGCATCCATTCGTGTGGATCCAAGAAATTTCTGCTCAGCTTGTCCGCCAGTACATTGTCCTTGCCTGGCACAAACTGGGATTGCAGATGTATCTTCAGACTTAGGGATTTTTCCCAGAGAATCATTGTTAGTCTGCAGAGGGATAAGACTGAGTGCCTCCCTGCTTGTTTATATACCACATAACAGTGGTGTTGTCTGTCCTTATTAGCAAATGTCCTTGTTGAAGTGATTTTTGAAAGTCTCGATTGCATGTATCACTGCCAACATCTCTTTTGGTTTATGTGCAGATGCCTTTCCCTTGGTGTCCATTGACCTTGAATGCATCTGCCCTCCATGTGCCCCATCCATGGTCTGAGGCGCTGTTGTAATCATTTGACCTGCTTGAGGTTTGTTGAAAGACATGCCTTTGTTTAACTGACTTGTTTGAGCCCACCAAAAATTCTCTTTGCAGACATGGAATGAGTGGGATTACGTCCTCTAGGCTTTGGCTGTGTTGGGACCATAAGCTTTTTAAGTACCATTGCAGCTTTCTCATATGAAGTCTTGCCAAAGGTATCAGAAGAATGCAAGATGCCATGAACCCAGGGCCTGCAGGATTTGCCTTGCAGTCAGCTGGGAGAGCTTTGCTAGGCCTTTGAAGTACTCTGGTAACTGCTGTTGTTTTTCCTCTGTGAGGTAAGCCATTTGTGTTTTTGTGTCCAGTTTGGCTCCTAGGAAAATAATCTGTTGGGATGGCAGAAGTCTTGATTTCTGAATGTTGACTGTGTATCCCAAGGCCTGTAGTAATTGAATGACATAGTCCAAGTTTGCTATCAAGGTTTGTTTGTTGTCTGCTTGTATGAGGCAGTCGTCCAGGTAGGGGTATATTTGAATCCCCTGGAGTCTGCAGTGTGCCACTACTGATGCCAGGCATTTCGTGAACACTCTGGGTGCAGTAGATAAGCCAAACGGCAATGCTGAGAATTGATAATGCTCTGTCCCTGCAAGAAATCTGAGGTAACTTCTGCAGCTTTGTCTGACTGGGACATGCACGTATGCCTCCTTGAGGTCCAGAGTGACCAGCCAAGACCCCTTGCCCAGCATGGGAAGGAGTTGCTGCAACATCAGCATTTTGAACTTTGGCACAATGAGATAAGTATTTAGAGTAGACAAGTCCAGTATAGGCCTCCATTTGTTTTCCTTTCTTGGAACAAGGAACAGTCTTGAATAAAATCCCTGGCCTTGTTCCTGTGGAGGGACCTTTTCTATTGCTTTTATATTTAACAGCTTTGAAACTTGAATGAGTGCCTCTGCCCTTTGATGAAGTGGCAGGTTTGGCATGCCTTGTCTTATTGGTAAAGTATGGAAGTGGAATCTGTAACCTTTGTCTATTAAATCCAGAATCCAGTTGTCCTTGGTTAAGATATGCCAGTTTTTTGAGAATAAGGATAATTTTCCACCCAAAGGTGCTTCTCTTTGAGCCTTTGTAGACGGTATGAAAGTCAAGTCATTGTGGTTGTCCTTGTGGTGCAGCTGGACTGCCTGCGCCACATCTTTGATTTGGTGGTTGCCATTGGCGGCCCCTGTTGGAGCCTCGGTATTGCCCTCTACCTCGGGCACGCCTGTTTTTTCCCCTTTGAACTTGTCAGTGTCTGGAAAGGACCAATTCTTTGAAGGCCAATTCCTGCTGAACCTGGAGGAAAGCTTTGACTGTCTGTACTGATTTAGCTTTTTCCTCAGTGGACTTCAACACATCTTGTGCATTAGCACCAAAAAGCTTCTGTTTTTCCAGAGGTGCGTCAAGTAACTTTACTTTAACATGGTCTGGTAGTGGCTGTTCTTTTAACCAAGCATGTCTACGTATAACAGCCCCAGTCATAGCTGCCCTACATGAAGCCTCCAATGCATCATAACCACACTGAAGAAAATGACTGCTAACCTGCTGAGTGTTATGTACTAGATCCTGCAATGCCTTTCTATGAATAGGCTCAGGAGAGGCTAGCTTTTTCTGTAAATCATCCAGTAAAAAATCTTGGTACTGAAACATATGAAAAAGGCAGTTAAGTGACCTCATGGCCAGGGTGGTAGAGGTATAAACTTTTTTACCCCATCTCTCCAGGGACCTAGCTTCCCTATGCGCTGGCAGTGGATTCTTGGCTGTGGAAGTACCCACTCCCTTGGGGCCCTGTGAAATAGTTTCTAGATCCACAGAATGGGCCTTAAAGAGAGGTTTGTGGGTGTCAGGGACCCTATAATATCTGTCTGGCTTGACAGGAGCAGGAGGGAGAGAATCAGGGTTAGCACTGGAGTCGGAGAAAACATCATCCAGGACATCCATAACTGAAGGGATAGCTAAAGGTCTGTGCTGGGGTAGCTTGAGGAAGGTGCGTAGCCTTTTCCTGGAATCAGAATTCCTGACCCTGCCATTTAAAATGCTCCCTCATTGAGTGTAGGACTTCACCGAACGAAAAATCCTCTGGAGGAGAGGCAGAGGGAATTGATTCCTCAGCATCAGAGTCCTCATAGGCCTGGAAGGATTCTTCTTGGGTATCTGAAGAGAGGTTGTCAGCCTGCTCAGTTCTGGGCCTTTTCTCTGCAGGCGGCTGAGAACCTCTGTCTGGATGAGGCTGAGACCCCCTGATAAGAGAAATAAGATCTGCAGCAAGAGACATGATCTGTTTATCAGAAGAAGGGGCCTGGGCAGTAGGTTTAGGATGGGCCTTGGCCTGGCTGGCGGCCTTAGCACGTGCAAAGGCCTTGATGGACATGGATACAGGAGGCCTAGCTGCCCCACGTGCAGGAGTAACCTTGTCCACAGGAATGGTGTTGGGTAGATCCAGAACTTCGGTTTCTGGAGGAAACTCAACAACCGGCACCGGTGTGACTCCGAGACCGAAGGACGTGTTAACGCTGTGTCGTCGGCCTGGAGCGGTTGAATTACCACTTTCGAAGGGACCGAAGCACTCGCGGAGGGTTTAGGAGGAGTATCGGTGGAGGACGCGGGCCGAGGATGTCGGTCCCGGTCCTTTCGTTTTTTGGTATATTGAGTTGTCGGTAGTTCCGACGGCATGATATAAGCGAAAGATTTGCCGAAAAAGTCTTCGGCAAATTCTGCCCGGCACCTGAGAGTGCGCTTATTAAAGCAAGCACAGGCAGCACAGGCCGAGACGTCGTGGTCTGGGCCCAGGCAAGAGAGGCAATAAGAATGGAAGTCCTTATGAGGTATTTGTTTACCACAAGACAAACAATTATTAAGTTTCTCAATTTGTTCTGACATCAGCTGAGGCAAGAAAAAATGTTCCCCAACGGGGTACTTAGCTTTTAGATGACTTCGGTACTGAAAACACAGGAGCTGACTGACTGGCACTTGCGAACTGCTTCTGCTTCGGGCACCGCGCGGCAAGAAAGACTGAAGAAGATGGCGTCGGCCGATGCCTTTATACGCCAGCCATTCTGACGTCGGAGAGGAGGCGACACCAGCCGACGCCGGACCCAGACTTTGGAATCCGGCCGACCGAGGGCTGCCTGAGGCAGGACAACCCATATGTTATGACTGCAGTTGCATTCTTGAAGGACATCACACTACAGCGAGGAAAGGGCAAGTTCGACATTTAAGCCATTCAACATCATTCCTTTCGATAATATAATATAGACCCATATTCCAAGTGAACATCCCTCTCCAGTGTCAGTGGTGAGGATTTAGGCTCCTTGATTACTGTCCCAGTGTGCGGACGTCACATACAGTACAGCAGATTTTAAGAAGTAGAAGTGTAAATAAAATATCCTTGCTGGCTGTGAGTAATGGATACCCAGTGCTAGTTTTGTAAACACTGTGACTGACGAAGACGCCTTTGCTCATTAGCTCAGTAAAAAGAAGGGAAGCCGCAGGCACAGCCATAAACATTTAGATGTGTATTCTAGCTATCTATGCTAAATTCCTGTCTCAGTTTAAAATCCCCCTCCTAAAGACAGAAACGGATTCGCCAAGAGGCAATGTGAAGTGTTACAGTGGTATAGTACAGACAGAACAAAGCATTCAGCAAGGCTGCAGAGGGGCTAAGATAGTGGGACACCTACAATAACACCCTTCCTCGTATACATGGCAGTATTCCAGTTACTTCCTTTTTACTTTGTACAGTTTCTGCTTTAGATCATCTTAGACCCTTTTCCACATTTGTTACTACTGTTTCCCATTCAGTTAAGTCAGAATCTTTGGCTGTAGTACATCTCCTATCAGAAATGTACCTCTGAATCCTATAATGTGACATCACAATATTTTAAGAAGCTGTCTAATTTGTGGCATAGGTTCATAGTTCACACCACTGAGAATCTCAGCTGCATTATCCAATACTAGTGAAAGACCTTTAATGTCCCCATTACATAAACTTTCTCCCCATATCACCAACTGCAATTGGAGATGCCTCATCAAGACAACCAGACTGGTTTTAGAGACTGCTATAGAAATATTCTGCTTGACAGATGACAGCCTATTCCAGAATTCCAGAAACAGGGAGGGGGCATACAAGGATAAAGCTTTATGACTAACCCTGCCTTGTGGCTAGAGCAACGGAAGTGCCAGGCAGGAGGGGTGAGAATGAATGGCTCTACTCTGAGGGGAGGGAGACAGTGACCATGTTCAGCCATATGTTCCCATGCTGTATGACTAGGGTGAGAGAGAGTGACCCTGTTCACCCATCAGTTCCCATGCTGCAAGACAGGGATGGAGACAGTGACCCTGTTCAGACATCTGTTCCCATGTTGTATGATGGGAGGGAAACAGTGAACCAGTTCAGCCACCTGTTCTCATGCTGTAGGACCGAGAGGGAGACAGTGACCCTGTTCAGCCATCTACTCCCATGCTGTATGATGGGCAGGGAGACAGTGACCCTGTTCTGCCATCTCTTCCCATATTGTATGACAAAGATGGAGATAGTAACCCTGTTCAGCGATCTGTCCCCATGCTGTATGACAAGGATAGACAGAATGACCCTGTTCAGTCATCTGCTCTCATGCTGTAGGACTGAGGTACAGGCTTGGTAATCTCAAACCATTTTTGGTAGCTTTCAAGAGGTGAGCACTCTGAAACATGTATATGTCAGGAGGAGAATACATATGTCTCCATGCTGATGCTGGTGCCTATCTCAGCCACCATGAGTGGGGTTAGGATTATACACGAAACATCCCTATAGTTCTCTGAATGATGTGAAGTTACTAAGGTGGGGAAACCATGTAGTTTCTGGTCTACAGGCAAGTAAGGCATGATGCCACAGCACCCCATTCTGGGAAGAAGCCAGACAGACTTAAAAGAACAAAAGGACAAAGGCACCCACCTCTGGCAGCAGAACAGAGTCAAGAATGCAAGCAGTGACACAAATAACCTATGAAGGCAGGCCCTCCCATACTGTACTGGGTATGTCCCTAATACTGGGGGTGACCAAGTCTAACCTGGGAGGGAACTGATGGTTGGCAGGTAAGCAGGTAAAAAGCACCCCCCAAAAAACTTCCAAAACGAAAAAAAAAAAAAATCTCCAGAAGAATGCTGTGACATCACAATCTGCCCACTACAT
>NC_056749.1:671088413-671113413 GCF_019279795.1 Protopterus annectens | reverse complement strand
TTTTGGTGGATGCTTGTGTCGGCTGGAGAGTCGATTATGGCGCCCAGTTTGCAGTCATCTGCGAACTTGGTCAGCCACAGTCCTTCAGTGTTGGCCTGTACCTCCGAGAAATATATACCAAACAAGAGAGGTCCCAGGACTGAGCCTTGTGGGACACCACTTGTAACTGGTTTGGAGTCTGACATGGCTCCAGCAATTCTAACCATGTGGGTTCTGTCCTTGAGCCAGTTTGCAACCCATCTAGTGACATAGGGGTTTATATATAAGCTGGTAAGCTTATCTATAATGCCCGAGTGGGGTACTGTATCGAAGGCTTTTGCGAGGTCCAGGTAGGCTGTGTGGACCACCTTCCCCTCGTCAACGGCCTTGGTGACTGTTTCAAAGAAATCGACCAAGTTTAAGAGGCAGGATCTGCCCTTAACAAAGCCGAACTGGGTAAGATCCAGTGTCTGTAGGTCCCCAATATCTTTATTTATGAGGTCCATGATGATCCTTTCCATAGCTTTGCAGACCAAGCTAGTCAGGCTTATGGGCGATAGTTTCCAGGATCCATTGAGGCACCACCTTTGTGGAGAGGGACCACTGTTGCTGTACGCCACTCTTTGGGTACATATCCTGTAGTAAGGCTGAGACTGAACAGTAGTTTTATGTTTGGGTTTAGCTCTTCTTGGAGTTCATGTAAGACGCAGCACGGGACACCGTCTGGTCCCACTGATGCTGTGTTTTTTGCTTTGGAGAGGGCGGCTCTTACCTGAGCATCTGAGATGTCAGGGGGGCAGCACTCTGCTGGGATAGATATTTGCCCTTTTGGTGGGGAGGGGGGGAGAAGTTTGCACTGAACCTGTCAGCTAGGATGTTGGCAATGTCTGTGGGTTTGGTGTATTTTTTGTCATTTTGGACTAATTCTGAGCATATCTGGGAATTCCCACCCAGGTTCCTAACATAATTAAAGAAAGCCTTGTGATTATCCTTAGTGTCCTGTGCAATTTTTCTCTTGAAGCTGGCCTTAGACGATTTTAAGAGTGCCCGTAGTTTTTTGCTAATACTGATCAGAGATGCCTTCCCTTTTTGGGATTTTGCTCTATCATGTAGTAGCTTCCTCCTTCTATTGTATAGTTTGTTTATGGCTGGGGTCCACCAGACAGGACGTCTGCCTTTGGAGGACTGGGTCTTGGTTTTATTTGGGATTGCATGATCCATGCATTCCTGAAGGTGCTCATAGAATGCGTTTATAAAGGATTCTGCGGTCTGGGACGTATTTTCCACAGGCCCGGGGGCTTTGAAGGATTCCACCTCGGTTTTGAGGAGTGTGAAATTTGCTTTAGAGAAGTTTTTCACTGTGGTTTTCTGGGCAGGGGGTGGGGTCGGGATGTGAATATCCAGTGAGATTAGTTTATAGTCTGATCTTACCAGTGAGGGATACACTTCTGGTCTGGAGCATAGAGTCCCCATGTTGGTGATGATCAGGTCCAGTATGTTTTCTCCTCTTGTGGGAGTGGTAACAAGTTGTTCCATAGCATCTGAGCTTATAAATTCTAGGAACCTTTGGGCTAGGATGTTGGAGCTAGAGTAATGCTCCCAGTCTATGTTTGGGTAGTTGAAGTCGCCCAATATAATGGTGTTTGGAGAGACCTTCATATTTTCCAGTGTTCTCAGGAAGGCCGAGTGGGGTTCTTGGGTTTGGGAGGGTGGTCTGTAGCAGGCTATAAACTGGAAAGCAGTTTTACCCACTGTTAGTTGCACATGGATAGTCTCTGATGCTTCATGCTGTGCCACCAACCTGGAGGTGTGGGTATCTTTGACGAATATTGATACTCCCCCTCCTTTTGTGGTTCGGTCCAAGTTTTAGGGCTGAAAAGCATGGTATGAGGTATAACCTGGTAGTGCTGGGGTGCTCTCGGGAGCCTTGAACCAGGTTTCTGTTACTGTACAGATATCGATGTTCTCCATGCTAAGGAGAGTTTTGAGTGCGTGCATCTTGAGGTTTAGACTTCTTGGGTTGAGTAGCATTGCTCTTAGTTTCTTATCCCTTGTGATACCTATGGAGGTGGGTTTGTCTTTTGAGCCTTGCCTAAAAAAGGCACTATGGGGGTAGCAAGAGCCTTTGCCAATATCCGAAAGCCCAGGGGTGACAGGTGCAAGCCATCCCTAGCGAAGCATCGTGGCTTGTCGAGCATGTCATCCCAGGCTGACAGGCATTGGATCCCCTTTGAATGACACCAATACTTAAGCCAATTGTTGAAATTGATCATCTTGTCTTCATATTGTGGCATCATTCTTGGTGAGGGTAAAATGCTACTCAAGGTCAGGGTCATACCGGCCTGGGCTACATGCTCAGAGAGCTTCTCTATGTCTCTTTTCATGTAGTCCAGGGAGGTACGTCTCAGGTCATTCACACCAGCATGGACAATGACTGAGTCATATTTGTACTTGCCCTGGAGTGACCTGAGTGCTTGTGTTATGTGGCGGATCCTAGCGCCCGACAGCCTGGTGAGCAGGACGTCAGTGTGCCTGACGATAGAGTCACCTATTACAAGTGTATCAGGTGTGTTGTTTAGCCTTAATGGCTGTGACTGTTCGGCACACTGGCTTTGTGAGCTATGTGTTGCATGTGTTTTGTTTTGGGGTAGCGGTTGAATTGTTGATATATATATATATACACACACATATACATACATGCATGCACAGTTGGCTTCATGGTCCTACATCACTGCAGGTAAGGAGAAACTCCCTTGTACAATGCACAGCAGTCCCACACAAACAATCGAACAGTCAAACAATAAAAAGGCTGCTCAAACTCCATACCTCAAAATAAAGAAATTCTTTAGAACACAGAAAAACACTCCGACAGAACAGAAGCCAAAATAGAACACTCAAGTATAACTACCTCAACAGAGAGTTAAGCATAACAGAATCTTGTCCTGTGATAATAATTTGTTTCCAGAGGAGTAATATAAACCTTTGCTGTGACATCATAATCTGTTATTTGCTGTGATATCACAGCTTGTTTCTACAGGAAGTTACAGATTAATTGGTCAAACAGTGAATTATTTAAATATAACTTAATAATGAAAGAAACAGAAAGTAGGTTTGACAAAATTTATTGAAAAACGACCTTCAACAAGTATGTGCATGCTGATAGTTTATTTCTTAAGTTCATGAAAAAAAACTTGATAAAAGGACAATTGGCAAGAATGTCAAGAATGACATCTGTACAGGATGACTTCATGCACAAAGTTTAATTTTTAGTTAAATTAGTCTTGAAGAGGGGTTATAAAAAAAGGACCCAATACAAAGGTTAGCAGAAGAAAGTACAGTTGTGTACACTTACCATAAATGTAGATGTTCAAGTGTATTCACTGTTGCAGTCATTACATTTGGGTTATCAGCTTGCAGGTAGCCTTCAGTCGGCCTGATTAACAAAGTCTTGAGTCCTGCGTCTGTTGTTGTCCCTTCTTCCACGACGTCAGGGGTATAAAACATGCAGCCGACACCATTACATCAGTTTTTCTTGCCCCAGATGTCAGGTGTCCCTATGGGAAACAATTAAAATATAAACGCATAAAGATATACCTCCAACAAAAAAGCAAATACACCAAAAAGGCTTTTAAGCATAGTAAAGGAAAGTAGAGGTATAGCCAAAAGAAGTTAGTGGGCTGGAGGGAGGCTAACCAGGACTGCAACAGTGAATACACTCAAACATCTACATTTATGGTAAGTGTACACAACTGTACTATGTTCTTCATGTTTCACTGTTGCAGTCATTACATTTGGGTAGATTCCCAAAGCTATGGTTGGGAGGAGGAATTTAGATAGCATTAGGGCCAGCTATAAGGCCCTGCAAGACTGCAGTGGCAAAGCCAGCTCTGGATTTAGAGAAAATTGGCAAATGATAATGCTTGGTGAAAGTATGTGCAGAACTCCAGGTAGCAGCTTCTAGGATGTCCCTGGTAGGGACGCCTCTGATAAAGGCTGTAGAGGTAGATGCAGCCCTGGTGGAGTGAGGTCTGATCCCCTGGGGGATAGGTTTTTCATGATGCTTATAGCAGAAATGAATGCAATGGCTTATCCATTTAGAAATGGTTTGCTTTGAAATAGCCTTCCCCTCTGCCCCTGCAGCAAATGCCACCAGCAGTTGTTCAGATTTCCTTTCAGGTTTAGTCCTGTCCAAGTAGAATCTAAGTTGTCTGTGCACATCTAAGGAATGCAGTATCCATTCCCTTTTATTCTGTGGATTGGGAAAGAAGTTTGGCAAATGAATGGACTGATTAAGAGCCACACTGGATACCACCTTGGGCATGTAGGATGGATTGGTTCTGAGGGACACCCTGTCCGCATGAAAGATGTTGAAAGGCTCCACTGCCATAAGGGTCTGTAATTCAGATACTCTTCTAGCTGAAGTGACTGCTAAAAGGAAAGCTGTTTTCCAAGAAAGAAATTTTAAGTCTGCAGTAGCAGCTGGCTCGAAAGGGGGCAGAGTGAGTTTCTCCAAGACAAAGTTAAGGTCCCAGGCTGGGGTTGGAGCTCTCCTGGGTGGTCTCTAATTTTTGGCCCCTCCGAGGAACTGCTTGAGCAGTGGATGAAAGAAGAGGGGAGGTTCTGTGTTATAATGAGTTGAAATGGCTGAGGCGTGGATTTTAATGGAGGAAAAAGACAGGCCCTTGTTAAGCATCTCAGTTAAGTATTGTAAAATCTGAGGTAAATTTGGTGCTGCTGTGCTCATCCCTTGAGATTGGTTCCAGGCACAGAATCTTTTCCATTTTTCAGCATAAGATTTTCTAGTACTAGGCTTCCTTGCCTCTAAAATGATATCCATCACAGGTTTGCTGACGGATGGTAAAGGAGAGATTAAGTAATCAGCCAGGCGGCAAGGTTCAGTGTTAGAAGCTGAGGGTGCAGAATCTGGTTCTCCTACTGAGACAGCAGGGAAGGAGTCTGAGGCAGGTGCCATGGAGATAACCGTGACACACTGTGCAGAAGGGGGTACCAGTGTTGGCGCGGCCAGTCTGGAGCAATCAAAATCATCCTTGGTTTGTCCTGTTTGATTTTTAGTAGTACTTTGGAGAGCAGAGGCAGAGTGGGAAAGGCATAGACTGATAAGTTTTTCCAGCTGAAGGACAGAGCATCCACTTTCCAGGCTTGTTTGTGGGGAGTCCTTGTGCAAAATTTGTCCAATTGGTAATTCTGGGGAGAGGCAAACAGGTCTGTATCTGGGCTCCCCCATTTGCTTGTCAACATGTTGAAAGTCCTTGGTTCCAGTTCTCACTCGTGTGGATCCATGAGGTTTCTGCTTAGTCCGTCTGCCAGTGTATTTAATTTTCCTGGCAGAAATTGAACTTGTAGGTGCACTTGGTAGCTCAAGGCTGTGTTCCACAATGCCATGGCTAGTCTACATGGGGGGGTAAGAATGTGTACCCCCCTACTTGTTTATGTACCACATAACAGTGGTGTTGTCCGTCTTTACCATTAGTTGTCCTGGAAGAATGTGGTCCTTGAAGGCTGATGAGCATTCTATACAGCTAACATTTCTTTTTGATTGATATGCAGGTGCATTTGACTTGGGTTCCATTTGCCCTGAACGCACTTCCCTGCCAGGTGAGCCCCTCCCATGCATAGTCTGATGCGTCTGTTAGGGTTTGGGCGGCAGGGGGTGGTGTAAAAGGTAATCCCTTGTTTTGGTGGCAGGCCTCTGCCCACCAAAGGAAGGTATAACAGGAATCATTGTTTCTAGGTCCTGAGAATGTTGACACCATAGGCTTTTTAAATACCACTGTAGTTTCCTCATATGCAGTCTTGCATATGGAATTAGAAGAATGCAGGAGGCCATGAACCCCAAGACTATCAGTATTTGTCTTGCAGATAGCAGGGTTTTTGTGGCCACTTGTTTGAAGTAGGTTGTCAAATGAATTTGTTTCTCTGGCATGAGGTAAGCCATCTGGGAAGTTGTATTGAAGCTTGCTCCCAGGAATATAATTTGTTGACAGGGTACCAGTTGCGATTTCTTTTCATTTATGGTGTACCCCAGACAAGTTAGAGCCCTTTGTACAAAGGGCAGATGATTCAAAAGTATATCCTGGCTTTCTGCCTGAATTAGACAATCGTCCAGGTATGGGTATATTTGAATATTTCTTTGCCTGCAAAATATAACTGGAGCTAGGCACTTTGTGAATACCCTGGGTGCAGGAGATAAGCCAAAGGGCAGTGCAGAGAACTGACAGTGCGTGTAGCCTGCTTTGAAGTGTAGGTATCTTCTGCAAGATTCCCTGATTGGGATGTGCAGGTATGCTTGTTTTAAATCTAGTGTTGCCAACCAGATATCTTTGCCTAGCATAGGAAGTAACTGGTGAAGAGTCAGCATCTTGAATTCTGGAATCTCCAGAAAGGTGTTTAGAATAGACAGGTCCAGGATAGGAAACCATGAATTGTCTTTTCTGGGTACCAGGAAAAGTCTTGAGTAGAAACCTTGTCCCTTTTCCTCTTCTGGTACCAGTTGAATAGCCCCCATGCTTAAGAGAGAAAGTACTTGTTTTTGGGCCTCTGCCCACTGATTTGGGGGTAAATACGGCCACTCGCTTGGCATTGGCAACGTGTGGAAGTGAAATCTGTATCCCTGGGACACTATATTTAAAACGCATTTATCCTGGGTAATGAGTTTCCAATTCTTTGCATGAAGAACAATCTTTTCCTCCAAAGGGGCAGTCAGTTGATAAGTGCTTGGAAATTTTAAAAGGAAGTCACCAAGACAGTTTATCATAGGGGAAGTCTTATTATTCCCAGGTTTGGAAGTGGGCCTCCCCCACTGCTTAGTTCTGTGTGTCCCCTGGGACTGAAACCTGGGGATTTTGCTGTGTCTGGATTTGGCTTGAAAAGACCTGGAAGGGGCTGGAAAGGACCAATTCTTAGAGGGCCAGTGCCTACTAAATCTAGGAGGCTGAACTTGTAAAATATCTTTAACAATTTGCATAGATTTAGCTTTATCTTCCATCTTTTTAAGAACTTCCTCAGCCTTGTTGCCAAACGGGCGGTCCTGATTTAAAGAAGCATCCAACAATTTAGCTTTAACATGATCAGGCAAAGATTGCTCCTTAAGCCAAGCATGCCTTCTGAGCACAGACCCAGTAACAGCAGCCCTGCAAAAGGCCTCTAATGAATCAAAACCACATTGCAAAGTATGTTTTCCAACTTGTTCAGCAGAATAGATTAAATCCTGTAATTCTTTATTTTCCACACAGTCAGGAATCAACATAATTTTTTGTTTAAGCAGTCCAATAACATGTTGCTGATACTGTAACATATGAAACTGGCAGTTTAAAGCCCTAATGGCCAAGGTTGCAGAAGTGTAAACCTTCTTACCACATCTATCCAGCGCCATGGAGTCTCTATCAGAAGGGGTAGGATTTTTAGCAGTAGAAGCCTTAATGCCCTTGGGCCCCTGTGAAATAGTCTCTGGATCTGCAATAGGATTTTTAAAAAGGAACTTGTGGGACTCAGGAACGCTGTAGTATCTGTCAGGTTTTCTGGGAGCAGGAGGCAGAGAATCAGGGGCCAAACTAGATTCTGAAAAAGCATCATCAACAATGTCTAGTACAGGAGGAATAGCTAAAGGCCTATGCTGAGGTAGAAGGAAATCCCTAAGCCTCTTTTTTGAATCAGAAAAATCCTGGCTTTCCCAGTGGAAATGCTCCCTTAGAGTATGTAAAGTTTCCCCAAAAGAAAAATCCTCAGGAGGGGAAGCAGAGGGAATGGAGTCCTCTGCATCAGAATCTTCATAAGTAGATAAGGGCAAATCCAGACCTTCAGAAGAATCAGAAAAAACAGAATCCTGATCAGAAGATTCATAATCAACTTCAGTCCTAGGCCTCTTAGAATTAGAGTTATTAGATCTTCAGCCATTCTTATCATTTGTTTTTTAGGCATAGAGGCCTGAGCATGTGGCCTGGGCATCAGTTTTTTAGACATGGATCGAGATTTAGGCCTAAGTAAAGAAGGAGGCGTTGATTTAATATGCAAGTCTGTAAGCCTGAATACACCCTCAGAAACCGATGCCTGCACAGCTGCTCCGGACCCATCCAAGGTAGAGACATCCGCGGGTTCCACAGTTGAAGCATCTCGCGGCATAACGGACTCCGAATGGGTCTCAGTAGAGGCCTGCGAATCAGAAGTAGCGGGTATCAGGGGCTGCGAAAGCACCTCACTGAGTACCGGCGAACTGGCGACTGGCTTAGGAGAAGCGTTGTCGGCAGTTTTGGACCTCGGCGGCCTGTCGCTGTCTTTATCTTTGCGTTTTTTCGGAATCCCGATAGTTGGATGGCTAACCGACAACATTTCTGGATAATTAAACCAAGAACCGAAATATTTAGAGGTGAAAATATACCGACGATGGATAGTGCGCTGATTAAATAAAGCATAAAACCAACAGAAAGGTATGTCGTGGTCAGGGCCTAGGCAAGGAATACAGTACGAATGAAAATCTTTATGAGGTATTTGCTTTCCACAAGTAATGCAATTATTAACTTTTACTGACATCGGTAAGGAGCAAGAAAAAATTTCCCCAACGGGGTACTTAGCTTTAGTTGAAGACTTCGGTTCTGAAACTCGAAAACGAAAATTTCAGGAGTCGGCCGACCGGCACTTGTGAACTGCTTCTGCTTTGGGCACCGCACAGCAAGAAAGACTGATGTAATGGCGTTGGCTGCAGGTTTTATACCCCTGACAACCTGACGTCATGGAAGAAGGGACAGTAACTGACGCAGGACCCAAGACTTTGTTAATCAGGCCGACTGAGGGCTACCTGCAAGCAGATAACCCAAATGTAATGACTGCAGCAACACGAAGAACATGTAGTCAGTGAAAATAAACTAATTTCAAACCGATTATAAATGGTCATTTCCTTAAGGAATAACACAATAGTTTATGTAAACAAAATCTGTTTTAGTCTCTCTATTTGTCTAGACTGCAATCAGATTAGAAAATACAGGTCTATTTCAAATAATCAAAGGTTCAACTCCGCGAACCTCCATTCGTCGAGCCAACAAGAGAGAACATTCACTTAAGCAAACATTCACATCAGTGAATTACAACAGGTAAAAGAATTACTTGGCCAACATCAGAAAATGTTCCCTTTTCCCCACTGTAGTGCAATTTTGGAGTCGGTCTATATAAGTAGGGTGTGGGAAGCGCAGCCCCCACCTTGATGGGCTTGACATACTGCAGTGGCTCTGTTGGCCAAGTAATTCTGCTCCCTGGTGTAGTCATTTGCTGATGTAAACGTTCACTTAAGTGAACATTCGCTCTTGTCGGCGCGAAGAACAGAGGTTTGTGGAGTTGAACCTTCGATTGAATGACATAGACCAAAAAAATATTATTAAAAACAACTCGAAAATCATTTTAGGCAATTCTGACTTCAGCAAAGTGGTTGGTGAAGTACCACAATTCACATACAAAAAACAAATTAATCTTAAGTTTATGTAAACATTGGGACAATTGTTTAGTCGGTGCGCACAGAAGACATGTAGGTGTATATGCTTGTAAACAATGTAAACGGTGCACATTTATTAATGAAGCTAAATTTATATTTTTACAATACAACCAGAAAAGATATTATGTAAACATTTTTTTGATTTACATAAAATGTTAGTTGAAATCCCCCCAGCCAGAAATAAATAAATAATAAGTTAATCATTTTGCATCAAAACACACTAAATTACGCATTGTTATGCATTTTTCTATTTGTTAGTCACATGATTAATTTTACGATGTATAAGGGTTGTGTGTTTGCTTTAATTTAATATTTAAACAGTGTTTTAACTTCTGTATTTTCTGATGAAGTTCAAAGCAGTATAGTGAATAAAAGCACTCAGAATTCTTGATAAACTCTTTGTGGTCTTTCTATACTAGTGTGTTTATTTTTTTCATTTTTAAGTAACCGATTATATGCTGTGATATCCCATTCTAATACCAATGCAGTTAACAAGACTATATGCTATATTGTATTATGTTGCAAGAAGAGGAACAGAATCCTTCGCTGTTAAGTCACAGTCTGCTGCCAGGATCATAAGTCCTTTATTATACAACAAAGGAAGACAAGAACAGAAGAAAGCAAACTTATTTAAAGTCTAGATTTTGTTTTCAGAAAATGTCTTACAAAGAAAACTTAGAGTTAACATGCTTCTGTCAACCAGAAAAAACATAGCAAACTGGGTCTGACATCATTAATTATCACAGCTGTTCCTTAACAACCTGTCATGAATGCATCTGCTACACTAGTTACAGGAATCTTCTCATACTGATCAGCAACTCTTTCCTTTCACCTTATAAAATATTAACTAGGTTCATAGGTAGGTACTGGGCTATCTGCCCGAGGGCATATATTAGCCCAGTCACGTTGTGCGGTATTCACCGCCCCTTTGGTTAGTTCCCTAGGCCCTTGATCTAGCAGCTAGTACCCTTGGCCCCTATCTAGTAGAGCTGTTGGTATGATCCCTGGTGTGAACTTTCTGTTACCCATCCACTCGTCAAGGTTCCTCTTGAAAAGTGATAGTGAGGGGCTCTGTCTTATGTAGATCGGGACCTTGTTCCATAGCAAAGGAAGTCTTTGCGAAGGGAATCTATCCCTCCAGCATGTTCTATTCATTGTTGTGCTGAGGTTTATGTCAAAATATTCTTTCTTAAAAATCCTAGTTTTATTGTACTTTCCCATAAGGAAAGAGTGTCTAACATTATCACATAGTGTTGCAATTGATCTGACATCCATATTGTGGACACAAGACAACACCGGTGCCAACTATTCATCTGATCTCCCCACTGTAAGCAAGCCGACATTAACCCACCCTAGCAAGCACATTCATAGTCACCAGTCCTCTCCACTATAAGTTATACACCCCACCACATCAACGTTGCCACTAGATCTTACCAGTGTAGACAGGACGATATACCTAGTCAAATCAACACATAGTCACTAGAACCCCAAGTTACAAGACTTCTTACTGTGGATGTACTAATACAACCTATCACAGCTGTGTACAATCACCAGACTTCCACCACAGAGAAAAAAACATCCCCAAAACAAACAAGCAAAAGACTGGTCTCTCCATTGTGAATGCGGCCATACAGCCATCATGGCCCCACCAAAGCCAGACATGGTTACCACACCACTTCTCTGTATGTACGCCAACACTGACCAATATATTTTGCAGTTACCAAAACTACCACCTGCAGCACTCCAATGCAAGCCACTACACCTCTTATGCACAAATACACCACACAAGCCATTACACCCATACTGAATCAGGCTCCTCACACTGGACATGCAAGCAGAGCCCACAGCACATGCATATTACCCCCTGTCAATGCACATACCCCAACACAAATGACCACATATACACAAAGTCACAAGACCTCTGTGATCATGCTAGTAAAACCCATCTACCTACACAAAAAGTGTGTGCATGGCAAAACCACACTACACCTTACAAAATCACAAGGACTCCCACTGAGGTCATGATAACAACACCCATTAATACCCATACACAATCTTCAGACCTGTGGACATACTAACCAAGCCTCACATTCACCAACCCTCCCCAGTTTGGACATATCAACAAACACAATAGTCAAATGACAACGCAACATCTTCATGTCAATAAAACCTAGACATATGCAGTTCTCAGACCTTCCCACTGTAGATATAACAACATAAAGTACAGTTGTGTACACTTACCATAAATGTAGATGTTCGAGTGTATTCACTGTTGCAGTCATTACATTAGGGTAATCTGCTGGCAGGTTGCCCTCAGTCGGCCTGAATATCAAAGTCTTGGGTCCTGCGTCAGTTACTGTCTCCTCTTCCATGATGTCAGGTCGTCAGGGGTATAAAACAGGCAGCCAACGCCACTTTATTTAGTTTTTCTTGCCCCAGATGTCAGGTGCCCCCCAAATGGGGAGCAAAAACGTATATAAATATATAACTATAAATACATGCAAAGGTCACAACATAAACTTTACCTTCATCTAAAAGCAAATACACCAAAAAGGCTGTAGAATATAATGAAGGAAAGACAAGCTGTAGAATAAAGGGGGTGGCGGGTGGGTAACCCGGACTGCAACAGTAAATACACTCGAACATCTACATTTATGGTAAGTGTACACAACTGTACTATGTTCTTCGTGTTTCACTGTTGCAGTCACTACATTTGGGTAGAATCCCAAAGCCATGGATGGGAGGCTGGAGCTAAATAGCATTAGGGGCGGCTATAAGGCCCTGCAGAACTGCAGTGGCAAAGCCTGCCCTGGACTTAGAGAAGAGAAGCAGATTATAATGCTTTGTAAAAGTATGAACAGAACTCCAAGTAGTATCTTCTAGAATGTCTTTGGTTGGTACCCCTCTGAGAAACTCTGCTGATGTAGATGCAGCCCTGGTGGAATGAGACCTAATGCCCTTGGGCACCGGTTTACCATGATGCAAATAGCAGAAACGAATGCAGTGGCTTATTCACTTTGAAACAGTCTGCTTTGAAACAGCATTTCCCTCTGATCCTGCAGCAAATGCCACCAGTAGCTGCTCAGTTTTTCTTAGAGATTTGGTCCTGTTTAAGTAGAATCTTAGTTGTCTGTGCACGTCAAAGAAATGCATAATCCGCTCCTCCTTGTTCTGCGGATTTGGATAAAAAGTTGGCAGGTGAATAGTTTGGTTAAGAGCCACACTGGATACCACCTTAGGCATAAAAGAAGGATTGGTCCTGAGGAATACCCTGTCTGGGTAAAATATAATAAAAGGCCCCACAGCCATGAGGGCCTGTAGCTCTGAAACCCTTCTTGCTGAAGTGATTACCAGAAGTAAAGCTGTTTTCCATGATAAAAACTTTATATCTGCAGTAGCAGCTGGTTCAAATGGAGCCAACACAAAATTGAGGTCCCATGCAGGAATTGGTGATCTTCTGGGAGGCCTTAAATTTTTGGCCCCTCTAAGATACTGTTTTAGCAAAGGATGAGAAAAGATCGGTGGCTCTGTGTTGTAATGAGCCGAGATGGCAGATGCATGGATTTTTATTGATGAAAAAGATAGGCCTTTGTCAAGCATCTCAGTCAAGTATTGTAAAATCTGAGGAATATTTGGCTTTGCTGTGTCAGTTCCTTGTGCTTGGTTCCAAGCACAGAATGTCTTCCATTTATCAGCATAAGATTTTCTAGTACTAGGCCTTCTGGCTTCCAAAATGACATCCATCACAGATTTACTGAGAGGTGTTGTTTGAATAACTACATGATCAGCCATGCTGCCAGGTTCAGGGTTTGGAGTTGATTGTGCAAGATCTGATTGTTTTGCTGAGACAGTAAATGAGGTATTTGAGGCAGGTACCAAGGAGGGAGTTGAGGCATATTCCTTAGGATTGGATACCAGTGTTGGCAGGGCCAGTCCGGTGCAATTAGAATCATGTTTGGTTTTTCTTGTCTGACCTTTAGTAGGACCTTGGGAAGAAGAGGCAGAGGAGGAAAGGCGTAAACTGATAGGTTTTTCCAACTGAAGGATAGGGCATCCACTTTCCATGCTTGTCTGTGATAAGTCCTTGTGCAGAATTTGTCCAGTTGATAATTCTGGGGAGAGGCAAATATATCTATGTCCGGGCTCCCCCATTTCTTTAATATCATGCTGAAGACTTGTGGATCCAGTTTCCATTTGTGAGGGTCCATAAGGTTTCTACTTAGGTCATCTGCCAGAGTATTTTGTTTTCCTGGCAGGAACTGAGCTTGAAGATGTACTTGGTAAGTCAAGGCTGTGTCCCACAATGCCATGGCTAGTCTGCAAAGAGGGTAGGAGTGTGTACCCCCCTGCTTGTTTATGTACCACATAACTGTGGTGTCGTCCATCTTTATCAGTAGTTGTAGTTGTCCTGGATGAAGTAAGTCCTTGACGGCTCTCAGGGCATTCTGAACAGCTAACATCTCGTTCTGGTTGATATGCAGATGCATTTGTTTTGGGCTCCATATGCCCTGAATGCATCTCCCTGCCAGGTGGGCCCCCCCCCATACATAGTCTGATGCGTCTGTAGTTAGGGTTTGGCTGGCAGGGGGTAGAGTGAAAGACCGTCCCATGTTCTGGCGACATGTCTCTGCCCACCAAAGATACTCCTGTTGTAGGCAGGGAATGAGAGGAATCATTGTTTCCAGACTGTGACAATGTTGACTCCATAAACTTTTTAGGTACCACTGTAGTTTCCTCATATGCAGTCTTGCATATGGAATCAGTAGAATGCAGGATGCCATGAACCCCAAAGCCTGCAGAATTCATCTTGCAGATAACTGAGTTTTTGTTGCCATCTGTTTGAAGTAAATAGTCAGTTGCCTTTGTTTGTCTGGTGTAAGGAAAGCCATCTGGGCAGTTGTATTCAAGCTTGCACCCAGGAATGTTATCTTTTGAGGGGGTACCAGTTGTGATTTCTTTTCGTTTATTGTGTACCCTAGGCATGTTAGAAGCCTTTTCACAAACGCCAGATGCTGAAGAAGAATGTCTTTGTTTTCTGCTTGAATGAGACAGTCGTCCAAGTAAGGATAGATTTGTATACTTTTTTGTCTGCAAAATGCAATTACTGGTGCCAGGCACTTTGTAAAGACCCTGGGCACAGCAGATAAGCCAAAGGGTAGTGCAGAGAATTGGTAATGCATGAAGTCAGCCTTGAAGCGGAGGTATCTTCTGCACGATTCCCTTATTGGGATATGCAGGTATGCCTCTTTTAAGTCTAAAGTCACTAGCCAAGCGTTCTTGCCCAGCATGGGCAGAAGCTGCTGCAAAGTTAGCATTTTGAATTTTGGGATGTCCAAGAATGTGTTCAAAATTGATAAATCCAGTATTGGACGTCAGGCCTTGTCTTTTCTGGGTACCAAGAACAGTCTTGAGTAAAACCCTTGTCATTTTTCCTGTTCTGGCACTGGCTGAATAGCCCCCATATCCATGAGGGACATAACTTGTTTCTGTGCCTCTGCCCATTGATTTTGTGGCAGATCTGGCCAACCGTTTGGAACTGGCAGAGTGTGGAAATGAAATCTGTATCCCTGGGATACTATATTTAATACCCACTTTTCCTGGGTTATTAACTGCCAATTTTGAGCATGAAGTGCTAGTTTTCCCCTTAAGGGGGCTGCCAAAAGACAAGTGCTTGGTGATGGCAGAGGGAAGTCATTGAAACTGTTTACTGTAGGGTTGGCTTTGTTCCCTCCAGATTTGGAGGTAGAGGCACCCCATTGCTTTAACCTGCAAGAATCCTGTGACTGGTATCTAGAGCCTTTAGAGCGTCTGGATTTGCCCCGTGAAGTTCTGTCGGACACAGGAAAGGACCAATTTTTGTAGGCCAATGTCTACTGAATCTTGGTGGCTGCATTTATAAGAAGTCTTTTACAGTTTGCATAGACTTAGCCTTGTCTTCCATTTTCTTTAAAACCTTTTCTGCCTTAACACCAAACAGAGTATCATGCTGTAAAGGTGCATCCAACAATTTAGCTTTAACATGATCAGGCAAATTTTGCTCTTTTAGCCAGGCATGCCTTCTAATCACAGATCCAGTAACTGCGGCCCTGCAGGAGGCCTCTAAGGAATCAAAACCACATTGCAAAGTATGCTTTCCAACTTGTTCTGCTGCATGCAATAATTCCTGTAATTCTTTATTTTCCACACATTCAGAAATCAACATCATTTTCTGTTTCAGTAATCCCATAATATGCTGTTGATATTTAAGCATATGAAACTGGCAGTTTAAGGCCCTAATTGCCAAGGTTGCAGACGTATAATAGACCTTCTTTCTCCATCTATCCAGCGCCCTGGAATCTCTATCAGAGGTGGTAGGATTATTAGCTGTTGAGGCCTTTACACCTTTGGGACCCTGTGAGATAGTTTCTGGATCAGCAGCAGGGTTTTTAAATAAAAAAAATTGTGTGAATCAGGAACATCTGTCTGGAGTCATGCTTGATTCTGAAAACACATCATCAACAATGTCTAATACAGGAGGTATGGCTAAAGGCCTATGCTGAGGGAGAAGAAGGAAATCCCTAAGACTCTTTTTTGATTCTGAGAAATCTTGACTCTCCCAATGAAAATGCTCCCTCAAAGTATGAAAGGTTTCTCCAAAGGAATAATCTTCAGGAGGAGATGCAGATGGGATAGATTCCTCTGCATCCGAATCCTCATAGGGTGGTATAGAAAATTCCTGATCAAAAGAGGAATCAGAAGAAATAGAAACCTGATCTGAAGATTCATAATCAGTGTCTTGCCCAGGCCTCTTATCGGGGGTGGGGGTGGGGGGACCCCTGATCAAGGTAATTAGGTCTTCAGCCATTTTGATCATCTGTTTTTTGGGCATAGAGGCCTGAGCACGTGGCTCATGCGTCAGTTTTTTAGTCTTAGAAGTTGCTTTTGTCTTTGTTTTTGAAGCTGGCATCGGTTTTATATAGAAATGCTGAGGCCTGAAGACACCCTCAGAAGCCGGTGCCTGCTCAGCGGCTCCGGACCCATCCGAGAGAGAGACATCCGTGGGTACAATACTTTGAGAATATCGCGGTGTGCCGGACTCCACATGGGTCTCAGTAGAGGCCTGCAACTCGAAAGTAGCGGGTATCAGGGACTGTGAAAGCACCTCACTGAGTACCGGTGAACCGGCAACTGGCTTAGGGGAAGTTTCGTCGTTGGTTTTGGACCTCGACGGTCTGCCTCTGTCCTTTTCTTTGCGTTTTTTGTGAACTCCGGTAGTCAGATTGCTATCCAACGACATTTCAGGATAGTTAAATCTGTTTCCAAAATATTTTGAGGCAAAGATATACCGATGCTTAATAGTGCGTTGGTTAAATCTAGCACAAAACTGACAGCAAGGCACATTATGATCTGGGCCTAGGCAAGGAATACAGTACAAATGGAAATCCTTATGAGGTATTTGCTTCCCACAAGTAATGCAATTATTAACTTTTACTGACATCGGTATGGAGCAAGAAAAAGTTTCCCCAATGGGGTACTTAGCTTTATGTGAAGACATTTGTTTTGAAACTCGAATTCGAAAATTTCAGGAGTCGGCTGACCGGCACCTGCGAACTGCTTCTGCTTTGGGCACCGCGCAGCAAGAAAGACTAAAGAAAATGGCATCGGCTGCCAGTTTTATACCCCTGATGACCTGATGTCATGGAAGAAGAGACAGCAACCAAAACAGGACACAAGACTTTGATATTCAGGCCGACTGAGGGCAACCTGCCAGCAGATTACCCTAATGTAATGACTGCAACGGTGAAACACAAAGAACATCCTACTATACCTGCACAAAGCTCCTAGGTCTTAACTTTAACATGCCAACAAAATCCACCATATAAATGAACCAACACAAACTCCCAAAACACAGTCTTCAGACTTCTCCAATGCTGGTACGCCAACACAAACCAGTTACCAAGGCACCAAGCCAGTAGTCTCAAGCTAAAACAAGCCCTTTGACTAGCTTATTTATGTGATTACCAAATAGATAACCAAATATAAAGTGGTTTAACATGCTTTGTGTTATCGTACTCTTGGTGATAAAGAATTTATTCAAAGTATGCACTTAAAAAAGCACATAAAAGAATTAATCTAACACTATGATACTAACGTTAGAATGTAGTTGCTGTACAAACAACTGTCCACTAGATGGCGAACCACCCTGTGTATTTCTAGGGTCAAGTAATAGTTTTCCTCATTATAACTTGTGAGTACACGCAGACCTTCGGGACACCAAATTTTAATAGTATACGTAGGATACACGTTTTTTTTCCCCCCACTCAGTCGTACTTTTGCTAAAATACATTCAAACAATTATGAAACAGACAGTGGCAAATGTCACCAGAACTTCTGATACCTTCAACAAAGAACATGGAAACATAAAATAAAACATTCTCCCGTAATATAAAAATATTAACAATACAATAAAATGTCTCAGACAATGAGATTCACTTAGTATCTAAAGTGCTGGAAGGATAGTAACAGTCAGATTAAAACTA
Source organism: Protopterus annectens (assembly GCF_019279795.1). Classification (NCBI taxonomy): domain Eukaryota; kingdom Metazoa; phylum Chordata; order Ceratodontiformes; family Protopteridae; genus Protopterus; species Protopterus annectens. Next base: position 671,095,416 of record NC_056749.1, on the reverse strand, counting down.
ATATTTAAATAAAGGACTCACACTGTTAAAGATGTACACACCCAAGATATTTTTAAATCCTTCACAATGAGGGCACCTGCTGAGATTAAATACTATATTATTTATACTGTAACCACAGTATTTCTGAGAGTACAGCTGAAGCTCTGTATTATCATACTGAATTATTTCTTACCATGCACTGAAATCCTGCTCCAACAACTGAGAACAGAATCCTTAAGACAACATACTGCTGAAGAACACACCAAATAACAGCAATTGAACATGGCCACTTTAAAAGTACTACAGGAGGGTAAAAGATCAAGGTCTCTAGTCAATAAATAAATGGAAACTGCAGGGCTTGAACATAAATCTGCAAACATCTACCTCACCTTGCTAACCACAAGGTAAATGACTTTTGCTAATTATCTTCAAAACTGAATTTTTATTGTTTTTAACTCACTAAATGGAAATAAATACATAAGCGTTCTAAATGCCCCAAAGTATCAAATTTACCTATACGAGGATATAAAAAGGCCTGCTTGTACACTGCATTAATATTCTACTCTTTTTACTATATACAAAAATCGTATAAATAAAACTAACATGCAAACCGGGTCACTGCAAAACTTGACACTTTTTTAGCACTTTTACATAAAGCTTGGTTAATATAATTTTAACATTAATCACAAAACATTTGGAAAATGGCTACAATAAATACAGACAGACATAAGGAAATATAGAGACCTACCCCAGCATAACCTATACATCATGGCCTCTTCATGTCTTTATAACACACTCCATAATCCACTGTACAACAGATTAACACCAAAACTCATGTTACCACAATCAATCTTGATGATCAAACAATACAGAACTGCAGATACATTACTCATCTGTGATGAGGAGGACATTGTACAGTTGTGGGCTCTACCTCCAAAAAATGAACTGGAGACATATTCCAATTATCCAGTGCTGTAAGCAGGAAGAGGCTATATATATATATATATATATATATATATATGTATATATATATATATATATATATATATATATATATATATACACATATATATATATTGCATCTATCATAGTTAGTCATCCCGTTAATCAAGTGGGACATACCCACACATGCGCAACCTAACCGAGGTTACACTCTAACTGGTAAAAGTGTGATAATTACTAACTGTAGAATAGCAATGTACTATATCTACATATATATCTATATCTATATATATCTATATATCTATATATCTATATATATATATATATATATTTGTATATATATATATACAAATACGTTTATATATATATATATATATATATATATATATATTATATATATGAAGATATAATAGATATAATACATTGCTAGGCTACAATTAGTAATACATATATATATATATATATATATATATATATATATACACACACACACACATATATACCAACTCCGAGATCGCACTACATTGCCGAAATGGGAAATCTTCCCTAACTCCATTCAGTCCGATCGAACTTTTACAAGTTCGAACATATGGTCTTAGCCATATGTGGTTCGAACTTGTAAACATTCGATCGACTGACGGGGACCCATATATATATATATATATATATATATATATATATATATATACACATATATATGTATACATATATACACACACATATATATATATATATAGATATATATAGATATATATATATATATATATATATATATATATATATATATATATATAGGTTCATAGGTTGGTACTAGGATACTTACTTCCCTGGACCCCTGTATAGCAGGGAGACTGTCATGATCCCTGGGGTGAATTTCCTATCCCCCATCCAATCGTCAAGGTTCCTTTTGAAGAAGTCCAAAGAGGCGCTCTGCTTGACATGTATGGGCAGTCTGTTCCAGAGTATGGGGAGTCTCTGGGTCAGGAACCTATCCCTCCAGCATGTTTTGTTCATTGTGATGACAAGGTTTAGATCCCTGGAGTGTGTGGCTCTGAGGGATTGGAATTTCTTTAAGTGGAGCATGTCCAACAGCTGAGGGTTTGACATGGCCTTGTATGTTACTACCAGACCGCCTCTGAGTAGATGATATGCCACAGAGTATATAGCTGGAGTTTTTTTAGACACTCAGCATAGGGCATCTGCTTTACGCCTGTGATTCTTTTAGTGAGGTATTTCAGCTGCCTTTCCAGCTGTTGCAGATGTCTTGTGAGATGCATACCAAACAGGGCGTTGTAGTCTATAATGGGTCTAATGAGGGATGAGTACAGTGGGACAATGACCTCCTTTTTTCTGGATGAAAAGCCCTTAGTGATGAGGTGTGCCACATAGAAGGATTTCCTGACTGTTGTGGCGATGTGGTTATTGAAGGTGAGACCACTGTCCACCTGTGTCCCTAAGTCTCTCATCACACTTTCCGTGTTTAGTGTACTGCCACCTATGTGGTAATTCATAGGTACACGTTTTTTCCCCACAGGGGATAACTATACATTTCTTGGCATTAACCTTGAGCCCATGGCTCTGGCACCAAGCATAAGCTTGAGCCCATGGCTCTGGCACCAAGCATCTGTTTCTGTAAGGCACTTTTGCAGAATATCTACATCATTTGGGGATTCAATAATGGCTCCCAGTTTGCAGTCATCTGCAAACTTTGTTAGCCAGAGTCGCTTAGAGTTGGCCTGTACTTCAGAGAAGTAGATGCCAAACAAGAGTGGTCCCAGGACTGAACCCTGAGGTACTCCACTTGTCACTTTTCTGGAGCTGGATTTGGAGTCGGCTACTTTTACAGTCTGGGTTCTGTCAGTAAGCCAGTTGGCAACCCATTTAATGATGTAGGGATTTATGCCCAGCTTAGTAGGGATTTATGCCCAGCTTAGTAAGTTTATCTATGAGCCCAGAGTGGGGGATGGTGTTGAAGGCCTTGGCAAAGTCCAGATAGGCTGTGTGGACTGCCTTACCCTCATCCACAGCTCTGGAGACTGATTCGAAGACGTCAATCAGGTTCTGGAGACAAGATCGGCCCTTCACGAACCCAAACTGGTTGGGGTCCAGTGTTTGAAGGTTGCCAATGTCTTTGTTTATAAGTTCCATGACAATGTGTTCCGTGGCCTTGCAGATCAGGCTCGTCACACTGATGGGACGGTAGTTCCCGGGATCCAAGGTGGCTCCCCCCTTGTGGAGTGGGATAACTGTAGCTGTGCGCCACTCAGTGGGCACGAAGCCTGAGATGAGGCTATGATTAAACATGACACTTAGGTGAGGTGCCAGTTCATTTTATAGTTCATGTAGTACACAGCCTGGGATGGCATCTGGTCTCATGGATGCTGTATTCTTAGCTTTGGAGTGTGGTTTCTACCTGTGTGGCCATGATTACCGGAATTTGGCAATATTTTGGTATTGAGATGGGCCCTTTAGGGGGTGACAGGAGGGTGAAGTTGGCACTAAATCGATCTGCCAGGATATTGTCAATATCCTAGGGATCAGTATATTTAATGCCATTCTGTTGTAGCTCAGACCAGATCTGAGCATTGCCATTTAGATTCTTGACATAACTATAGAATGCCTTGTGGTTGTCTTTGGAATCTTTGGCAATTTTATTTTCGTAACTAGCTTTGGAGGATTTTATGAGGGATCTCAGCTTCTTACTGAGGCTGGTAAGGGAGTTTTTTGCATCCTGGGATTTTCCTCTTTTCTGCAACAGTTTCTTCTTTCTGTTGTATAGTTTGTTTATGGCAGAGGACCACCAGATTGGCTTCTTTTTTTGGAGGAGAGCGTCTTGGCTCTATTTGGGATGGCACGAGTCATGCACGAGTGGATGTGCTCGTACAGTGTCTTAGTGTAGGACTCGGCAGTCGAACTTTCAGCTCCCGTCTGCATGGGTGTCATGAAGTTTGTCACTTCTGACTTGAGTAGCATGAAGTTGGCTTTCGAGAAGTGTTTTACTGAGGTTTCCTTACTGGGGTGTGGGGGTGGGATGTGGATGTCAAGGGTGATTTGCTTATGGTCAGACCTGACCAATGAGGGGATGACCACTGGTGTGGAGCATCTATCTCCCATGTTGGTAATGACCAGGTCTAGGACATTGGAGCCCCTGGTGAGACAATGGATTAGTTGATCCAGGGCGTTGGAATTTATGAATTCCAAGAACAGTCGGGAAAAGGTGTTGGTACCCGAGAAGTTTTCCCAGTTAATGGCAGGGTAGTTGAAATCACCCAGTATTAGGGTGTTTGGTTGTATCTTAATATTTTCCAGTATGTTTAGAAAGATGAAGTGAGAATCTTGGGGCAAGGTTGGGGATCTGCAGAAAGCTACAATTTGGATTGCAGTCTTACCTAGTGTTAGTTGCACCTGGAGAATTCAGATGCACTATGTTGGGCAACTAGCCTGGAGGTGTGAATATCCTTGGTGAATATGGACACTCCTCCACCTTTAGTGTTTCAGTCTTGATTTTGTGGCTGAAAAGTGTGGTAAGAGTTGTAGCCTGGTATTGCAGGGGTGCTCTCTGGAGCCTTGAACCAGGTCACAGTTACAGCACAGATATCGATGTTCTCCATTTTTAGGAGTGCCTTGAGAGAGTGCATTTTGAAGTTTACACTTCTAGCATTGAGTAGCATTTCCTTCAGATTTTGCATGCTTGCATCTGTTACATTGGTGGTTTTGTCCTTTGAACCTTGCCTAAAAAGGCACTATAGGGGTGGCAAGAGCTTTAGCCAGTAACCTGAATCCCAGGGGTGACAGGTGCAGACCATCTCTGGCAAAGCATTGTGGTTTGTTGATCATATCGTCCCAGGCAGACAGATACTGGATCCCCTTTGAATGACACCAGAAGCTGAGGCAATTGTTGAAGTCAATAATTTTTCTGCCCTTATTTATTTATTATTTATTTATTTTACATTTGTTAACCGGGAAAAAATCCGACTGGATACAATGTCCTTTTTCAGCGGAGGCCCGGGGAGAAAAGCTCCATCATTATACAAATACAGACATTTCCAAAGTTATAAAATTACAGAGAGTGAAAAAGTCAAAAAGTCAAACAAACAATCAGATTGCAGAATTCATTTGTTACCAATGCATATAAGGAAATAAAAAAAATGATGACAATGGACAAATTCAAGTAGATAATAGAGACTAGGAAATGTCAGTCAGGAGGTGAGCATTGGCAGAGCCAGTGCTTCTGATAGTGGTGAAACAGTTGTTTCTTGAAATGGGGTAGAGAGGTAGAGGAAAGAATACTGGTGGGAAGAGAGTTCCAGACTTTTCCAGCGTTTGGAAAGAGTGCATCTCCTCCAGTATTATAAGCTTTGACCATCTTTATGAGTGGTCTGTTCGCAGAACGTAGACTGTTAAGATTAGAGTATGGAAGGACTAGGTTCTGAAGTGAAGGACAATTGTCGGGGTTTTTGAGAATTTTATGTACCTCAGTGAGTTGGGTAACTCTAACAAGGTTGGGGAGTTCAATCCATTTTAGGTTTTTTAGGTTGGTGCAATGATGGGTCCTGTATGGAGTTCCTGCTGCAAATCTAGCTATATGATTATATGAGCTGGATAGTTTATCAAGTATGGTTTTGTTAAGATTGGTGAATATTGCAGATGAATAAAGAAGGGTGGAGAGCAAATGTGTGGTATCATTCTGGGCGAAGGCAGGATGCTACTTAGGGCTAAGGTCATGCCTGCCTGGGCCACATGACCCAAGAGCTCTTCCATGTCTCTTTTCATGTAGTCCAGGGAGGTACATCTCAAGTCATTCACTCCAACATGGACAATGACAGAGTCGTATTTGTACTTGTTGTGGAGTGACTTGAGTGCATGCATTATGTGGCGGATCCTGGCACCCAAAAGGCAGCTGACTGTAATTTTCTCCTTGTTCAGCCTAGGACATCAGTGTGCCTGACTGGGTTTCCTTTAGAATCTCGAAAAACTGAAATACCGAATTTCAGTTTTCCGAGATTCTAATCCTGAATGCTCGAAATCGCGAAACACCAGAAGAGCGAAATTCGAAATCCCGAAGTTCAGAACGTCTGGTGTTGCGGTGTATGAATGGATGTAAGTGCAGGTAAGTTTGTATGAGTGTGTAAGTTATGTGCTGTAGTGTATGTTAGTGTGTGTTTTGGTTGTGATGTGTGTGTGCAAGGGGCTGTGAAATGTGTGGGTGTGAGAGGCCTTTGTGTGTGTGATTATCCGGTCTCAGAGTTAGAATATATAAGTGGGGGGTGGGGGGTAGGTTAGGTTTGTGTGTGGGGGGCAGTTGTGTCGATGTGAGTGCGTGTATGTAAGTGTCAGGATTTCGTGGTTGTGGGCATTCGGTATTGTGGTGTTTCGGCTTTATGATCTCGATATTCTGAAATTTGGTATTTCAGAATTTCGAGATTATAAAGTGAACCTGCCTGACTACAGAGTCACCTATGACTAAAGTGTTGGGTATGTTGTCTTTCCTTAGGGGCTGTTGCTGGGTGGCACACTGGTGTTGTGAGCTATGTGTCACTTTGGTTGTGACTGGTGTTTGTTTGCATTTCAGCTTCAGCGGTCCTTGTTGCTTGGGCAGGTTAATGTTAAGGGCCTCTGCATATGTGGGTTTAGTGTTGCTATGTGTGGGTGTTGGTGTGGGGTTTGAAGGGCTATGTGTTGTTTGAGGTGTAGTGCAGGTGTTAACCTTCTCCTCTTGACTGTCTAGCACAATTTTGGCTGGAGAGAGAGCTTTGCTTCCAGTATGGCTATGTAAATGCATCTCTTGCAGGTTGTAGTGTTGGGTGGTAGGAGGAGAGGGTTGTCTGTGTGCATGAGGCAGTTGCTGCAATGCTCCAGTATGCCCAGATTCACCAGGTGAACAGGAGAAATCACCAGAAGATGACCCTTGAACATGCCTGTTTAGGTGCTTTTTTTGTAAAGTACAAGAGCTGTTTTCCCTTACCTTTGCAAGGTACTTTGCAATTATAGGCTGTTTAATGCCTACGATTAATTTTTCCTTATTAACAAGGAGAGTTGAGTGCTTGTATCAGTTTAAGGCTTCCTGGTGCTTTCCAACAGG